>NW_010973368.1:4071124-4071425 GCF_000737465.1 Haliaeetus leucocephalus | reverse complement strand
GCAAGCAACGGCTCTGCAGTTACGCTAAGCCCTGCAGCGAGACCCGCTCCCCTAACAACGCAAGAGCGTCACCAGCTGCAGGCGCTAACCCTGCAGCCCCCTGCCAGCCCGCGGCCGCTGCGCGGGTCACGCTCCCTCGACCGCACCGGCGGGCCGCTCAGCCCTTCCTGCTGCACGGTGTCCCACGGGAGCCTAACCCCGCGGCGGTACCCGCGGAAAGCCCGGGCAGGCCTCCCCGGAGGACGGACGACCCCGTTTCCCCGCCTCCGCCGCCGTCCGGTGGGGGGCTGCCGCCCCCGCG
>NW_010973368.1:4065861-4071066 GCF_000737465.1 Haliaeetus leucocephalus | reverse complement strand
CGGCAGGCCGCACGCTTCGTAAAGACCGGCTGGGTGTTGCTGGCAAACAGCCGGCGCTGCGTGCTCCTGGTAGCCACATAAATACCCAGCCCCGTTAGCAATCTCAAAATCCTGGCCCGACTAACGGTGACAGCGGTGCTGCAATTTCTGTGAGCGGTACGTCATGTAAGTACTCTTTTATCAGTTTTTAATTTCACGTGCAGCAGGGGCAGGTTAAAAACAGCCTGCCACTCTCTCTTCTCCAGCACTTTGCTTTGTACACTCTTTTAAGTTCCCACTGAGGCAGATAATCCCAGCCTTGTAGATCTGTCTCCTCATAGCGGGTTTTGCCAAGTCTCCTGATCGCTTCTGATGCTCTTCCCAATTCTCTCTAGCTCTCTAACACCGCTTTCCGGACAGGGCAGCCAGTCCCCAGAGCGCTCGGTGGAGGCAGTCCCGGGGATCGAATAAAAGCGCAATGATCGTTACAAGCGTGCCTCTCAAGCGTAAATTGTGCAGCGATTTCCACTGACCTGCATAAAACGACCCCTTGGTCCCTTTCTTGGCTGGACAGATGTATAGATTAATTGTAAATAGATCTGGTTTTAGCTCCACATGTTAAATAAACATTCAGTTCTCCAGTGCTTTGTCCGTTTCCCGGTATTTTTCTGGTATCTCTGACATTCCTCACAATCTTCACCCATCCTCATTAGCCTAAATAATTGTCATCCCTTTATTCTGCTGTTACAATCAAGAACTGTACCACACCACCGATTACACTGTTAACACTTTGCCATGATGAAAATTGACTGTGTACCCCTGAAGTTTTAAGCCTTCCTGGAATACCTTTTACTAAAGGCACCAGATCTCACTGCGTACCTGCTTAGCTTTAGCAGAAGCTCATGGCCTGGCTGAAGAGCTTTAATAAGTCTAAATAAATTGTGTCAAATAATTTTCCTTTTTTCCATTCCTTACTGACATTTTCAAGTAGTTGTGCTGTGACTGTGATCATCTAAGGATTAAGTGAAATAAGATTTGTGGGCAGAGGTAATAACTTTTTATTAGACCAACTGATATAGCTGGAAAAAAACATACAAGTGTTTCTGTGCCTGAAAGCTTGTCTGTTTTTTCCAGCTATATCAATTGGTCTAATAAAAGATATTATCTCCCTTTACAAACCTTGACATGTTCAAGGAATTCAGTAAGTAAGATGTGATTTTCCTTTTTTGAAGCCAGGCTGGTTAGGCTCTATGAAATGATGATCTTCCAGATACTTCCTTCTTCTCTTTTAATTACAGATTCAAGTATTCATGAGGTAGAGAGGGCAGTTTTCACCTAGCCCCACGTTTCACCAGCAGGGCCACGGGAATATGGCCCTGCATGCCCACTTCCCATCCATTCCTTGGAAGAGCTGCCACAACAGTGCAGCTAGGCAGATACCAGGAGACGGAGAGGACAGTAGCCCCCAGGTTGCAATAGCTACTGCAGGATGTCCGAGTACAAGCGTACATTTGCAGCTGACTTTCTTGATCAGGAAAAGAGCATCCTAAGGGGAGCATGATAGCGTCCAGAGCAACATCTGCTAAAGCAGGATGGCATCCCTGGGGCAGGATCTTTGGTTAGGAGTGCATTGCCAGCTGTGGCCCCAAAGAGGTAGCTGGCGGGGTGTTCCTACCGAAGGCAGGGTAGGAACAGTACGGGGAGCCACCCTGGACAGACTGATCATGAAGCAGCAGGACCCGTGGGTTCACTCGTCTGGAACTGACACCCCCCCCCCCCCCCAAACCCCTCCTCACCATTTCCCTGGGTCCCCATCCCAGACACCACCCCACTAGCACATCCCAGCTCCCCCCCCCAAGACACGTTGTGCTTCTTGCTGCCCACACCAGTGACAGGAGTCTTGGGCCGATTGAACGAGGGTGGAGTCCACGTGCGGCAAAGAAAACATTTAAGCACTTGAGGAATTGAGCCTTGCCTCAGAACTTTGACTTCTGACTTCAGAGGTTCTTGATGAGAGAGAAGAGCAGAAGTGCAGAAAGAATGAAACCTAAAATCTGTCCCGCCTTGAGTCCCTCTGGTCTCCTCCACTCATCAGAATGGGGTTGGTCACCCACCTGGACACATTTTTGCCTGCTTGGGGAGGGCAACAGGGGAGAAAGAGTTTTCATCCATCATTTTATGTTGTGGCTAAAATGGATCTTGCTTGCTTTAAACATTGAGGCCACCTTTTCTGAACAGCTTAATTCTCCTCTGCCCTGCTGGTGACACCACAGGCAGCATTTGATCCTGGGCCTAGAGCAGCCCCACTCAGCCGAGAAGGAGACACAGTTACCAGGACAAATGTCTGGTGCTGCTGTAGCTGTCTAAAGCCATTTTCTGTGCTTGCTTCCTGTCCAGTTCAGGTCCATGGTGCCTGGGTTTCTCTTTCCCAGCGTACAGTTTCAGATGTATTCTCAGCTCTCGGTCTGCCTTACTTGTTCAGCTTTGTCCTCACTATAAATCACACTGCTGCCACCCCCTCTCATCTGAACAGCAAGTAAGAACTACGCAAGCATTCCATTCATGGACAAGTTCTCACACCTAAGCATGGACTCTCTCCATCTGGTTTCAACCCAAACCCGATCACACAGAATAGGACTAACAGAGTGCCCCACTAGCACTGTTCGCTGTTGATTACTCCTTGACTGGGCCTATGAATAGAGCTTGTGTCTGGTCCTCCTTCTACCCAAGAGACAGTGGGGAGAGTCTGGGAAAGCAATCACACTTGAGCACTCCCACATGCTTCTGGTCCTAGACCACCTTTAGAGCAAGGGCACACACGCATAGTTAAAGCTACAGCTATGGTGGAAAGCCCACATGGTAGCACTACTGTGGGAGAGAACAATGACCACCTTATTCAGAGCGGCCAAAGGTTTTGTTAAGCAGCTCTCTGGCAGCAGTAGGATTTATGGGATGCAAGGCAATTCCAGGAGCAACCAGTGACACAGCGCTGTGCCTTTCTTCTTCACCCAGTCCTCAAGTCAGGCGGCCAGCCAGACTCCCGATTTCGACATGGGCCAATTCATTGAAAACATTAAGCTTCCACTGGGAAGCAAAGCGCTCAGCAAAGACTGCTGCCATAGTCTGCTCCACACTAGCAGCACACTGACAGCACCAAGCACTTCAGTTTGATTTTTCTGCCATTTTTTTCTCCAATGCACCTCCAAGTATTAACCTCATATCTAAGGGTTTTTGGAGGAGGGGAACAACTGCGAATATTCTGTTATTTGTGTGGGTTCCAGGACAAAATCTCCTAACAATTGCAAAGCTTCAAACAAGGGGTTCCTCCCTCTGGAAGGGACTTTATAGGCAGAAAAGGCCCATGCATTTGCCTGTCTTGATCTCCATGAGAACAGCTGCTGTTCAGGTTATATCAGCCCTAGCTCAGACTGTCAAACCCCAGTCAGGGTTGCCGAGCGTGAAATATTTCCTACGATGCTCACATGTTCAGTAGCCCTGTCGCGCTCTCCCTCAGCCCAGATGGATCCCAGCGTCTCCAAGACGTGCAACCTGTTAGCGACTGCTGCTCGCAGCCACCACTGAGCTTCCCCACCTCTTCTCAACCCAGAGAGAGCAACGCCTAGAGCAGAAAGTGAGTGGCCCAGTACTGGAACTGGCACCACACCTACTTCCTTCTTCTCTGCTATGACTTCCAAGCAGTTAAGTCCCCACTCTCAACTCATAACAGAAAAGTCTGCTCTCAGCCATTAACAACACAACCTTACATTTTGTACTACTGCGTTTCATCCCATTTCTACTGTCTCAGCCATCAAAATTGCCTACCCCCTCCTACAGGATATCCCAGTCCTCCCCCATATTGACAATGCCTCCCAACTTTGGATAAGCAGCCAATTTCATTAGCATCTCCATTTTGGCATGCCAAAATCATTAATGAAGACTGGGCCTGGGACCAGCCACTGGGGAACTCCAGTAATCTCTTATAATTCCTGTACTTATCTCCATCTTAACTAATAACTCATCATGCAGCACTGTAGCAAATGGATTACTGAAGTCCAAAGCAATCAGTTCTACCGCATTTAGTGTGACCTCCAACCTAACACGGGACAGAGGAGGTCCCAGAGCGGAAAAGCATCCAGAATTCATTTCAGAAGTGCATGGGGAGCTCTAGAAACATCCATCCCGATCTACATAAAAATATTCCACGGATAGCTAACGGTAGCGCTCAGACTTTGCACCTTACTCCAAGTTGTGACTCACCTGACACCGTCTTAGAGCCACTAGATCTTGTTACATCTTTGTCTGCTCCATCAAGGCACTCAGATTCCTCTTCCCTGAGCAAAGCACACGCAAACTGTGTGCAGCTCACCCTTCGGTCTCCTCAGAGCTGCAGGGAACGGGCTCACCTGACGTCCAGCACCCCCAGCCGCCCCACGGATTTCCTCTGAACCTCTTCCACACTCTTTGTCTTCGGTGAGCCGCTGGCCCCTGAGCTGGCAGCGCTGTCCCAGCCCTAGAGCCCCAAAACATGCGGGAAGGCTCCCGCAGCCCAGCCACGGATCAGCTGCACTGCTGCCGGACACCACCCCCTCCAGGCGCCGGGGCCATGTGCCCCTGAGGCCCACCTCTCCCGGAGCACGAAGCCCCGGGGAACTTGCTTCCGCCAAGGGCTCTGCCCAGCTCCTGCCCTTGCCGCATCTTCCCAACGGCACAGCCAGCCCGCTGGCTTCTTCTTCGGCAGAGCTGCCAGTGCTGTGAGCGGCCGCGCCGGGTCAGGCGGGCACGAAGCCGCCGTCCCGCCCCGCACCTCCAGGCGCCTCGCCAGCCCAGGGGTATTCGGCTCCCGCTCTGTGGGCCGCCGGGAGAAGGGCTGGGTGGTGGGGTGGGGGGTCCCTGCGTCCCTGGGGTGGGGTCCAGGTGAGGGCGAGAGAAGGGTGCCCGCTCCAGGGGCTGGGAGCCCCTGGGCTTCAGGGCAGCAGGCACAGGCCCAGCCCGGGGCAGGGTGGAGGGACGCTGTTGTGGCAGGTGGCCACGGTCAGGGCCTGCCCCAGGAGAGGAGCCCTCACAGGCCCAGGTCACGGAGCCGAACCTCAACTGGGGACGGTGTTTCGTCTCCCGCGTGTGGCCCTGGCCCCCCTCGAGGGCAGCGGGTGCCCGAAGCAGCCCCTTCGCTCAGCGAGGGCTGCCGTGGCGGGGGACTCCTCAGCGCTCCAATGGCCACCTGCCCTC
>NW_010973368.1:4064771-4065428 GCF_000737465.1 Haliaeetus leucocephalus | reverse complement strand
GCCCCCGGCTCCGCGGGACGCGGGGCGGCGCATGGGGAAGGAGCCCGGCGCGGCGAGGCACGGCGCCCGCAGCTTCTCCTTGCGGAGCGCTGCCAGCTCTTCCTGGAAGTCCTGAGTCGCGCACGGCGCAGTGAGTTCATGCACCTCCTCGCCAAGCCTCAGCCTGCGGGATCTGGGGAGGCTGCCGCCAGCACACCGCCCGGTCCCCCGCGCCCGCTTGCCGCCGCCCGGGGGTCTCTCCCGGGGGCCCCCGCCGCCGCCCCCTCGCACATGAAGATGTACGTGCAAAGGGCTCTGGTGCTGCTCTCCCTGCTGAGCTTCGCCACCGTGAGCCTCTCGCTGTCCTCCTGCACCACCTTGGACCTGGACCACATCAAGAAGAAGAGGGTGGAAGCCATCCGGGGGCAGATCCTGAGCAAGCTGCGGCTCACCAGCCCCCCCGAGACCGTGGGGCCGGCCCATGTGCCCTACCAGATCCTGGCCCTCTATAACAGCACCCGGGAGCTGCTGGAGGAGATGGAGGAGGAGAAGGAGGAGAGCTGCTCTCAGGACAACACCGAGTCCGAATACTATGCCAAAGAGATCCATAAATTTGACATGATCCAGGGCCTCCCCGAGCACAGTAAGTGCTGGGCTCGCCCCGTGCCGGCCGGGGTG
>NW_010973368.1:3856665-4064761 GCF_000737465.1 Haliaeetus leucocephalus | reverse complement strand
GGGAAGACGTGAGGGTGGGAAGGCAGCAGGGCAGGAGGCAGCTTGGGTCTTGGGGTGAATGCGGCGCAGTGGGCTAGGAGAAGGCGCGGGTCTCGTGTTCGGGTGACGAGCGGGTTGACGGGCTCGTCTCTGCTGAAGCTCCGGCGCCTGCCGCAGAGATACGGGCAACCTGTTAGGGCTGTGCAGCACCCGCGCTGGCTGTCGAGAAGGTGGAGAGGCACGCGCCGACGAGACTGCTGCCTGAGGACACTGTCGAGGGTGTTACTCCGGCAGCGTGAGGGTTCGGAGAGCGAGTAGAAGATAACGGGGACGCTGAGCAGGTGCAAAGCAGACAGGGATGCGAAGGGGACCCCCAAGGGAACATAGGCATCGAGGAAACGTGACAGATGTTGAGCAGGTGCGGAGCAGATGATGAGCAGGCCCAGATGCGGACACTAAACAGATTCAGGTGCAGAAGCTGAGCAGATGCAGATGCAAAGACAGAGACTGAGCAGACATGACAGATTGCAGATGCTGAGCACATGTAGGCACAAGCGGTCATTTCGGTCTGTGCTTAGGATTCCAAGATGTTGGTGGGCATGCAGTCATACCGTCATCCAGGGTGTCCTCCTGTGATGTAGTGCAGTCTTGGGGACACGATTTGAATGCCAGCAGTTCTGGGGAGGAGCTGTGACTTGGTGCAGGCAGCCTCAGAATGCAGTTACTCTGCCAGGTTTATGTTAATCTTGACATATGATGAGCTGGAATAAGAGCTACAGTGTGGTAATGCAACAAATTTCACTTAATCTCTAGCAGACTGCACTCCATATGGTTATATGATTAGCTCTTAGCTGAGGAGACACCAAGACTCAAGAAACAGAAAGTGCACAGGGTATATAGTAGCTTATCCGTATTTCACCATTTTTGACCTACTGAAGTGCTGTTTGTGAAATTCTAAAAATATATGGGGAAACCAAGTGTCTGGGCAAAATAGTACAGCCACATGATGAACCAGGGTGTTTTGGGGAAGGAAACTGGGAAAGCACAACAGGGGGAAATGAAGTCAGAGGAGTGGATTTGGATAAAGTAGAGGGGAAAGAGGAATGAAGACATGTGGTGCACGAGAAGGAGCAGTGAGGAGGGACTGTGGGTTGGGGAAAATTCCTATGGAAATGAATGAACCCATCTCATGTCCCTGCTGTAGGACACTGGGGCAACGTGCTGAGCAGCAGGTTCAAAAGACCAAGTAGTGCTGAGATTGAATTCCTGGGGGTGGGCAGCGTAGATGCCACCACCCAGAGAAAGAGAGAACTTTGGAATTGGGTCACACTGGGAGAGACTAGCTCCAGGCAGGCTGTGGTGTTAAGAGACGTACTCCTTTTGAAACCTGGGGGAGTTTCATCGCTTACACCATGGCTGAATTTGGCCCCATGTCTTCAGAAGTGGCTGATGTTCAACTTTCCCATGACTCTGTCACTGTGCCAGGTGGTGATCTCAGAGCATGCTCTGAGCCAAAGCCAGTCTCCTCTGGGGGAGGAAGGGGAGAACCGCTCCATTGAGGGAACTGCGAGGATGATAGAAGTCTAAAATGTGTGCACACACACACTCACATGCACACAAACTGTTCTAGCTCCAAACTATTAGTCAGGCGGCTCAGTTGGCTCAGAGAACTCATCCTTCTCAAAGACTTAAGGCCCAAAAGTGAGGAGAGCCGAGGAGCAAAAATAGCAGTGGAGAGAGCCCCATCTGTCTAGGAAGGAAGGATATTCAGGACCAGGTTCCCCATCCCTACTCTGAGCTGTTTGGTGACTCAGGGAATGGTCTTTCTGTTGTGCCTCTCAGGCACATTGCCTAAATTATAAGGGACTTTCGTTCAGACAACAACTTGCTTTTGACCAGCCATTCACTTCAGGGATCTCTTAAAACTCACAGGGGTTCAGACCCCCTTAAGCACGGACTGGGTTAGATTCAAGCTCAGAGAGCATCTGCAAGGGTCCTGCAAATGGTTTTGCTTACCTTCCTGAGGAAAAACAGATGCTGTTTTCCAAGCCAGCTTGAGAGACAAGACAATTAAAGCTGTGAGTCGTTGGGGCCAAGCATCTCTTCTCTCCAAACCTGCTGCCTGCAGAGTTCCAGAAGGATCAGTTTTTTCTCCAAAGTTATGCAGCTTTGGCATGAAACACGTTGAAGTACCAGTGGTATAATATGGAGTGAGGCAATACCTGCTCACAGACAGCCTGCCCTTCCTTGACATCAAACTCTAACCGCAAAGCCATCAGCCTTCTTGGGGCTTGCCAGAAACAGCAGCTGTGTAGTATCAGCAGCACGTGGAGAACCTGCATCTTGCTGAAAGCAGTGGTAGGAAGAGGGAAGCTCCCAGAAGAACCTGCTCCCTGTATGACATTGTCCATGCTAAGAGGCTAGTGGTCTCATTGTGCAGTCAACAGCTGAGGGCTCCACAGTAATAGCAGGGTCCAATCGTGCGGATACATCCTGTCGTGTCAGACTTAGCCTGGCATGGGTGCACAGGGTGTCATAGATTCCCTGTCTCCAGGTTTGTACAGCCACTGAGTGTTGTGGACTGGAAGAGCTTGCATGAATATTGCCTCCAGACTTTGTTCTGTGCTGGTAGGTAGACACGTCTGGATTCCAGTGTGATTAACACGCCTGAGCTGGGCCTGGACCAAGTTACCTGAAAAATCACCTTGCCTCCTTTGCCTGTGACCTCTTGCGAAAAGTACTTTGCCCCAAAGCATTCAGCTCTCTGGGAGTGAGACCTGTATCCTGGACACCCTGCTATGAGAAGCAGACTCCAACCTCACAGCATTGAGAGTGAAACAGAACGCAGCTCCATCTCCCCATCACAGAGGGCTTGTTCCCAGGCTACGAAGGGAACATGAAACTTCTTCTTAGGGAAGGGAAGATAGCTGTTACTATTTCCACTAGGAAGGTCTCCCAAGGCACCAGCACCTTGCTGGTGAAGTAAGTAGGTAGAAAGCGATGTGGGGACAGCAGGCGAAATACAGTAGATACAGTAATCTCTTACCAGCATGGCTGCCTAACTTAGCCAAAAATCTTAAGGAGATGATAAACAATAAATTTTGTCTATCATCATCTGCACTGTGCTGTGGGACCAGATCTGCAGTCTCTAAATAGAGCATCAGATAAAGCAGTACTGTTTGAAACAGATACTGGGCTAGACTGACCACTGGTCTGATCTAGAAAGGCATTTCCAATGATTACTGGGACACCCCTCATGGACAGGCAGTCAGGTCTGAAATGGAAGGGCAGGCTGTTAACAGCACTATTAATAGGGCTAGGAGTGCAAAACAGCTTAAGGGGGTTATAAAACACAGTATCTGCCTAGGTCTAGGACACAGAACAGTTATCAGTGTTCGACTTCAGCTAGGAAGATGCCTTTGGGCATTCAATGTGATCAGAGCTTAGGTTTTCTGCTGTGCTTTTCTGTGGCATAAAACCTGGAACTGGTCACAGTGGTGGAGTCCCCATAGTGGGTGTCCTGATGTGGCCTGGTGTACTCTTTGCACTGCAGGGTTGTTGGGCTGAGCATACCAGCTCAAGGCTGCAATGGGGTCTGGTCTCCTGGGATTACCAAACATCCATCTCTTCAATAGCAGCCAGAGATTTTCCTGTATGGGAAAGCTGTTCCATCCAGTAGTACAAATGACAAAAACCCCTCCAATTAAAGCCCAATGTGAGCATTTGGTCATCAGCTTATTGCGTAAAACTTCAGCACCCTAAGAACACATCCTTGTAAACTGGCAGGCTCCTGCTTGCTGAATCTGAGTGTAGCACATCTTCATGGAGATGACTCTGGACATCCATCAGTGTTGCTCAAAGCAGAATTTGGCATGGGAGGTGAACCTCTGCACTCAGGTGCTGTTTCACACTAGCCCGTCTTCAGAAGCTGTTTCCCTGGGGAGATGGTGGTGGTGTGAAGAGAAGGGCCGACTCCAGGAATCTAGCTTGAAGGTTGCTTCAGCTAGGGCTTCTACCCTATTTGTCACAGGCTGAAACTGTGGCTGGGAACAGGGGACAGTTTTTTCTTTCTGTTTCTTTTCTTTGTTTAAAAACAACTTAAATATCAGCTGACATGAGCCCCGTGTTGCATTGAACAACAGTCAGAGATCATATGAGAGGCTCTGTAGGGCTGCAGACAAACCTGCATGCAGGCATAGAGCAGGAGCTGCTGTGTCTTGTCTGCAGCAAGCCCTAATGATGCTAGAGTTTTGAAAGCTAACAAAGGTCAATAAGAGAGGAACAACAGCAATGACAGACTTTTCCATGGGACCAAAATGGTCCCAATGAAGAGAGGCTTGTTTTCTCTTGAAGATGTTTGTTTTGGACCTCATAGCTTTTACCTATTCTCTTTTGGGGCATCTGTGAAATGGATTTTTCTGTTCAGTAGGCACACAACGAGGCAGAGAATTGCTGTGTTATTTCCTGCCCATGTGTCTGATCTCTGCAGGCCTCTCGGCACTATTACTCTGTCCTTGAGGAACTGTGTATCTAGTTACTATTCATGAATTCCTTCTCCAGGTCATGAGTGAGAACTGATCTTAAAACCCAGTTCTTTCAGTACACACTGAATAGTCACTGCCCAAAAAAAGTCTTCCACACCTCGTGCTTGGTGGACACTTGGCTGGATTTCATTCTAGGATACAATGTCAAGGTTGGTAAAACTAAGATTCAGCGGCAATGGGATCACCTCCTATGTAGCTTCATGTCTCCAGCATGAGCAGAGTCACGCTATCATCATTCTTGGGAATGGGGCCCACTAGCTGCAAATGAGGTTGCCCCATTGCCTTGGCTGGGATTGTCACTTTGGATGTAGCAGACTCATGAGCATTAGCAACATACTTGATGAGCAGGGTTAGAAGAGATAATATTAAAAATATTGTGTTTGATCTCTGCTGATTCTCTGGCTTGTAGCACTGAAACAATGGTGGCAGTAGTGGGAAGATTTTGCAAAATCTTGCAATGTAGACCAAATTTGAATGAATTCATCCTGTGTTATCTTTAGCTAGATAGCCGTGCTTCACAGGTGGCAAGATGTTTGAATGACAGGCTTCTGTTGGAAAGCTCTTTCTCAAAACAATATTTATTTGAGATCCCACCCCTCTGACCTGTGGTTCTTATTCTTTCCATCTTTCTTTCTCCTAGATGAGTTGGGCATTTGTCCAAAAGGCGTCACCTCCAACGTGTTCCGCTTTAATGTGTCCTCGGCAGAGAAGAACAGCACCAACTTGTTCCGAGCCGAGTTTCGGGTGCTGCGCGTGCCCAACCCGAGCTCCAAACGCAGCGAGCAGCGCATTGAGCTCTTCCAGGTGAGTATTCTTCTCACCTTCCCCTGTGCCTGAGCCCAGAATAGTTTGGCTCCTTAATGGTTGCCTCAATTGATATACGCATGGCCACCGAAGAGAGAGAGAAGAAATCCCATGCTGTACACCAGGCTTCTTCCAGCATATGCAGTGATACCATCACCTTTCTTTCCTTTTACAGTGTGGTGCTGTCCTTTCCCCACTCACATTGCCTGGCTGCTCTGGGCACCCTGGCACAGTGCCCACTGCAGCTCTTTGCTGCACTGAGAAGGGGGTTGGAAGGGGAGCCCCTCACCAGTGGAGCAGCCCTGATCCTTCTGTCACATCTGCATGCCTAGGTCCCTTGGCAGTTTTGTTGCTTTGACGGTTGCAGTACAGTTGGTGCTAATCCAACGGGTGGAGCTCTCTGTCTTGTCACTGATTTACTGGAAAAATCATGCTTGCTTTCAATGTTCCCTTCAGCAGCAGCTCCTCAGGGGCACAATTCATGGCACCGTTAATTCAGGTACTTACCTGGAGTTTGGTTTGAACCCCTGGACTCACCTGGCAGAATAAGGTCTGGTTGAGGTTTGGAAGTGGTCTCAGGCTGGGCTGGACTACCCAGCTAAGGGTAAAGTTTGGCAGCCAGGCGGGACATTATTACAGGCTGGTGTCTGTCCACTGTGCAGTAAGAGTGCAGCTAAAATTGCCCTGTGGCTGGTAGCTCTTGAGAACTTCCTGGAATTCAGCTTCAAAGGTCAGAGCACCTCTCCACCAGGTGACACAACTGACAAGGAGGCAATCCTAGAGCTTCTCCGTAGGTTCAGTGCTCTGTGGAGTGAACCTGGGGTCCTGCAGGAAGGAACACCTTTGCACAGCCTGTGGCTGTTTGTCTGGAAGCGGGAAGAGATGTCAGAGCAGGGGGAGAGGTCTCCAAACCTGATGAGCCCTGGTGTGTTTTGATAGAAGTTGAAGAGTGTAGGACACATGAAAATGCCACAGTGTAGGACTCAATAGGCTTGCTCAGCAAGGGACCTGTGGCAAGATGCTCTATTGCCCACTGCTGGTTCTACTTTGAAATCCAGACCCACATCCCACAGGTGTATACAGAAATAAAACCACCCATTAGATCAATTGCTGTGTGCCTCTGCCTCTGGATATGTGCCCCAAAACAAGGATGAATTGAGAGAGCTGGGCTGCTTAGGACACAGAAATAAGCATTGTGTGTATCTCTGGAGTTCAGGTTGGTTGTGAAGCATGTCTTTCTCACCTATGCTAGTGTATTTCTGATGTCTCACTTGCCAGGACCAACCTTCTGAATTAGTTTTAGCCAGCTGTGGAAGAAGAAAGACCCAAGGCTATCCCTTTCTTATGCGTGGCACTGGCTGATTCTCTCTACCACTCCTTCTGACGCAGATCCTTCGGCCGGATGAGCACATAGCAAAGCAGCGCTACCTCAGTGGCAGGAATGTGCAGACACGGGGCTCCCCTGAGTGGCTGTCCTTCGATGTCACCGAGACTGTGCGTGAGTGGCTTCTGCACAGAGGTAGGGTCTTAGCTGGACTGGGTGTCAAGGCATCCCCATAGAAATGTGGAACAATGTTGACAGGAGTATCTCTCTGCTCCCCTTTTTTCCAGGAGCTTAGCTTACATAGAGGACAGCTTCTTTCAGTCTGAGAACAAGCCTTACCCCAGAGAGCTACCTCAGTGCATGATGTTTGCTAGATTCTTAGCTCTGTCCTGGAGTCCCCGCTGTGTAGCTCTGTGGGCTGAGTCAGAATGAGGATTTGTCCTCTGGAGGAGGAAATTGTTTTCACTGAGAGATGCTGGAACTTCTTTAGGTTCTTCGATTCTAAGCCCAGAGGGGACTCCTCTGCTTGTTTAAACTATAATCGCTAATACATAGAGAATTAGGATTGCTCTAGTTTAATTTTCCTGGGGACTAGACCAAATCTAGTAGGGAAAAAAAAACCAGCAAGGATCCTGGTTTCTTTAGCTGTTTACAGCTTGGCAGGTATAAAGGTGAGGAAATACCAGAGGCTGACACACCTAGACAGATGGAGTCTTTAGCACTGTAGAGAACATACCTCTGCTGCCACTGGGCAGCCCAACAGATAGTTATGGGGCAGCTCCCAGCAAGAACACTGACCCCATTCACAGCTGGAGCATAGGCACTGTGACTCACAGCTGGATTGGCCTCACAGATAGAAGCTAGGTGCCACTGAAAACTGGAATGCAGGTATTGGCAAGCAGCCACTCCCTGGAAGGGTAAGCTGTGAGCTTGTAGGCTCCTCCTTTTTCAAGCAATTTAAGTTGTGTCCTGATGGCTGGAGTTCAGGACTGGAACTGAAGTGAGCTCTGGGCAGGCACACTAGCTGACAAGACATCGCAGAGTATACAGTGCTTAGGAAAAAAGGTGCTAGGCACCTTGTCAATGCCCCAGGGAGCCAGATGTTTTAATTCATCACACAACATTAAAAAGGAGCTTTCATAAGAGTCTTAGTTCCCTCAGTCAGGCCCACACAGCATGACTGGTCCAGGAGGTTATTATGAAAATAGACTTGCCTCTGGAAAGTCTGTGTGACTTAGACCGCTAGCAGTTCAACAAAACAGGTTGCAGCTGCTGAGAAAAATGCTTCCAGTGAAATTACTTGTCCTTATCCAATTCACTCATTTTCAGATCTGTCCTTCAGACACTAACCAGAAGCCAGACAGTAGATAGGTACTGAGGATGGCAAAACTGATTTAACACAGACACCCGGAAGCCAGCTCTTCAAAATACTTGTTTTCCAGTGGAGCTCCTTAAAGCTCACAAATGCTTTTGGATGCTGAATAGCCTAAAAAAATGTAACCAGGAACACCCTTCTCATCTGACCAGGAAGCTCCCCTTAGCAAGAACAAGGCTTTTGGCACAGGTGAAGCCACGTTCTCCTTTCCAAGGCAGCTTCTGTTCCCCAACTCTGATTGATAGCATCCCTGACGTTGAGACTGACCCACAGTCTAGGAGTTACCACAGTACCTGTCCTCAGTGAAACTTCCCTGCGCCAAGAGCTGTTCCAGCTGAGGAAGACTGTTTCTCACAGAGTCATCTTCTTTGCAGAGTCCAACCTTGGCCTGGAAATTAGCATACACTGTCCTTGCCATACTTTTCAGCCCAACGGGGACATCTTGGAGAATTTGCACGAGGTCTTGGAGATCAAGTTCAAAGGTGATAAAGAGCTGGGTTAGGGGAGGCTGTTGGGGAAGGGAAAGCCTGGAGTATCCAAAGAAAAAATGAGGTCTTGCTTTGCATATTTGAGCATTTTACATTGCGTAACATTTGTCTTAAAGCATACACATCTGGGTTTGCATGTTGATTATATGGGTATATCTGCTTTGTACATAGGTTAGAAATGGAAGGAAGTAAGTGCAGGCTGGGTGGGTTTGCACGAGTGTCTGCAGAAAGGAATAATTTTGTATTTCAGTGTGTCTCTCAAGTTCAACTTGATGCCTTCTAAGATTTCCAAGAGGCTCTGCTTTCCAGTTAGGGTGACTGAAACACAAGGAAGTCAGGCATCCTGTGTGAGGTGGCCCAGAGAGTCAGTGGCTTGGCTGGCCTAAGAACTAGGAACCTCCTGGCTTGCAGCCCTGGGCTGCAGCCACTGGCCCCCACAGGCTCCATTTCTGAGGCTGTTCTGCAGAGTGCCAATGATCTGACATCTTCTTTAAACCATTCATCTTCCTGCCTGTCCTGGGACTGAAGCCAGGATTGAGTGGGATGGATTAATGGCCCCACCAGCAGTTTGCAAATGGTAAAACAGGTGGCCCGTAAGCCTCTATTTCAGGCCTGCAGCAGTCAGATTCACCAGCAGTAAAGGGAGGGAAGAAGTCCCAGAGTAAGTGGATGTGGTGCCTGAATCCCTTTCACCCTGGTTCAAGGGCAGGCGTGAGGGTGTTAAATGTGCTGAAAAGTCTTGTTGCATCCTCCGTTTCCGCACTGATTTCTTCTTTGTGGATCCTGTTTTTCTCTGAAGGCATTGACAGTGAGGATGACTATGGCCGTGGGGACTTGGGGCGCCTGAAGAAGCAGAAAGACTTGCATAATCCCCACCTCATCTTGATGATGTTACCCCCACATCGGCTGGAGAGTCCAGCGTTGGGAAGCCAGAGAAAGAAGCGGGCCCTGGATACCAACTACTGTTTCCGGTAAGTGAGAATCCTGCCTGGAATGACCGGGTCCATGCCCAAGGTGAGCAAGCCTGGCGAGACTCCATGCCACCAGGAAAGGCAGAGCCCTCCAAGGGGCTTGTGGGTCACCATGGTGCCACAGGGGGCCACATGAGGAGCACAGCTCAGCCAGCTGCTCCTTGTGGTGTCCAAGAAGGGGATGCCAGCCAGCTCGGCAGAGTCACTGTGTGCTTCTGGCTGAGCTGCTGGCTAGAGGGAGACTTGCAAGTGGCTTCCTGGAGCATAGCCTGGGCAGGGACCTGCGGCAGCCCCCTGCTAGCTCCAGGTGCCGGAGAGCAGCTGGGTGCTGCCTCCCTGGGCCAGTGGGTAAGCCGCCTGCCGGCAGGCACAAGCAGTGCCAGGCTGCTGAGCTGCCAGCCACTGCTCGCCTGTGTTGCTCCTCTGCACTTGGCGCAAGCAAACACCACATCCCACTGGGCACTGCTGGAACTAGTCCTTCTGCTCAGGAAGCTGCGTCATGCAATCGCATATAAGGCCCCTCTTTAGATTCACTGTGGCTTGATACTGTGTTTCAGGAACCTGGAGGAGAACTGCTGCGTGCGTCCTCTGTACATCGACTTCCGACAGGACCTTGGCTGGAAATGGGTCCACGAACCTAAAGGCTACTTTGCTAACTTTTGTTCAGGCCCCTGTCCGTACCTCCGCAGTGCAGACACCACTCACAGCACGGTATATCCAGTATATTATCCTGTCAGGGCTTGTGGCTCTGACTCCCCCTTCCTCCCTAAGGCTGATCATATCTGGTCTCGTCAAAGCAGCAAAAGCAGTTCAGATTAATACTTGTAAAAAAACGTCCAAGGAAACTGCAGAAAAGAGTCTAGGTGATTCAGTAGGGAAAATGTGCTTCCTTTGGAGTCAATACTGCTTCCAGCCAAACGTTGAGAAGGATGCTGCTGTCTCTTGGATAAGATGTGAAACAGCAGGACTGATGGTTTTAGGGTACTTACTTGGTAACGGCCAGAGTATTAACCGAATTGTTCACATCAAACATCAACTCTGGTAATTATCTTCTGCCTAAATTTCTCCTGCAGTTTGTACTGGACAGAGGATTTTTCTACGTTCTGTGCCAGGTTGTCATGCAAAACTGTTGTGCCATGGCACGCAGCTGCCATCTGCTACCACAGGGGCAGCTGTAGGCCAAAAGTGAAGGGAAATCTGTGTCCATGTCCAGAAGTGAACACAGCCATACAGTAAGCACTCCTTTCTGCACAGGCATCCTTCTCAGCTGTATAAGTCCCACCTGACCTGTGGCAGGGAGGAACCTACTAGGCCGTGAGATTCATGAGTAAAAACTGGCAGAAAGCAAATGTTTTTAGGTAACTTATGCATAACCTCTGTTTAACAAGTACACTAGGCAGTCTTTGGGAAGAGTACCACCTGAGCCTGGCTACTCTCTAGAGTGGAAGAAAATAAAAGCAATAGAAAAGCACAGGTACAGGAGAAGTACCAAGGGGAGAAGACAGCCTAAGAAGCAGGCAGTCCATTGCTGAAGCAAGAAAAGCCAGAGGAAAATCCTGTGCTTCTGTCCACAGAAGAGAAAAGGCAGCAATTCAGACAATGCAACAGCTCACTAGCAACTTAGCTTCAGGTTTCACTAAAAAAGTTACTGGAAAAAGCAGATTCGGCTGAAGAATAGATAACTAGGTAAGGATGATACTGCAGAAAAGATGCTAACATTTTCTTGATGGCTTGAGAGTCTGCACAGCAGCAAGGCTTGCTGAAGCTCAAGGGCTAATATCAGTGGGAACAGTAGGTCTATGGGAATGAAGGAGTGAACAGATGCTGGGCATTAAGCACGAGACAAAGCAAGGGAATGAACAGCTTTGAAGGGGTAATGGGCATGTAGCTTTACCATCTGGTTGTCCTGAGAAGCTCTCTAGTAGATAACTGAACTGAACCAGTGTGAGAGAGAGGAGATTTTAGAATGGTTCCTAATGTTCCTTTCTTGAGCAAGAAAGGAAACGGTCAGCTGAGTGATCCAGGAGGCCTTTAGAACAATATAGCTGCTGACAGCTTGCCAGCACCACCTAGGAAAAACATGGTGAAAAGATTTCTTACCAGTCTGTTTAACCTACTGTCTCTGAGTAGAGCAGCCCCAGAGCATGTGGTACCCCTGTGGTACAGCCAGGGGTGCTTTGCCAGTATCCCAGAGAGCTTCTACCAGAACGACTGTGATTACATGGATCCAGATGATAGATCAGGGTGTTTCCTTAGCACCTCTCATCCCCAAAGACTGTAAAGTAGTTAAAAGACAATGTGCCAGACCCTGTTATTTATACCAGATAAGCACTAATGAGACCACAGTAGTACAGGTGAGATCATGTTTTGGCCCCACAACTCAAGAAGTTGCTTACTGCTGAGAAGCGGCCACCTCTGGCAAGAAACATGGCAACTGTTCTGTAGCGGTTACATGGCTAAGCATACAGTCATCTGTGGGCTGGGGCCAGCTGGGAGGAGGAATCCAGTGGGGTCCCACAGGACACTCTCCTGGCTCCAGCATTATAGTGTAATGACTTGGAGGATGGAGTAGAGGGAGAAAGCATCAGACAGTTCAAAGCTGGGAGGGAATTGTGGATACTCGAGAGGATTGGCGTCCATCCAGTGCTATCTAGAGATGTTGGTTGAAATAAGCAGCACTGATGTTCTGTCTTCTGGTTTCTTTAATGGAACTCAAGACACCATGGCCCCAGGCTGGTTACACCCAGCCTTGTTAAAAGCAAAAATTGTGACACTATCCACCACCATACTAAATTAGAGATGAAAGGAGAGAACTACTTGCACCCCTTCAACCCTTAGGCATCAGCCACAGAGCAAGGCTACTAAAATTAAAAAAAAAAAAAAAAAAAGCCTTAAGAGTCAGGCAAGGGCAGGTGAGACCCTTTACAAGCAGGCCATCATCAGGAAGTGACAGGGAGGTATTACTCGCCTCAGGGAAATACTCTCTGATGAGCATAGTCCAAACACCTAGAGACCTGTTGGCTTTGCAGTCCCTTCCTGTCCTCAACCAACTTAAACGTATTCAATGTATTCCTGACTTTGTCACCACATTTAATTTGTTTCTGCAGGTGCTGGGCTTATACAACACGCTGAATCCTGAGGCATCCGCTTCGCCCTGCTGTGTCCCCCAGGACCTGGAGCCGCTCACTATCTTGTACTATGTTGGGAGGACCCCCAAAGTGGAGCAGCTCTCCAACATGGTGGTGAAATCCTGCAAGTGCAGCTGAAAGGCACCCTGGCCCACCCAAAGCCAAGAGAGAAACTGTCAGCACCCACTCTCCTGCTCCCAGGCTAACACAAAAGGAACTGGGGGTCAGAGACTATGCATGCAGAGGGCTGAGTGCCAAAGCCTGTGGCTTCGGGTCTGGCAGCCCTTGGGGATCTCTTCTGGAACATTTCTTGGTCTTGTTGGCAGTGTCATGTTCCTTCTGGGAGTTACTTTAGTGACACGAAGGCCACACTCTCCAAAATGGCTGGACAGTTGGTGCAGAAGAAGAGAGGGTGGAGGAACTGCTGTGTATTTGAATGCTGGGTGGTTAGGCTGGGAAAGCAAGGGAATGAGAAAGAGCAGGTGAAAGGGGGAATGCAAATGGGGAGATGTTTTCTATTCTAGCTTTAGCTATCTTAGGACCTCAGCCCTCCCCACTGCCCTGAAGAACTAAAGGTTTCCCCTGTAGGAGGAAACCCTGAAAGTTTCTTTAGAGAAAGAAAATGCACCAAGAAGGGAAGCTGCTGAGAGAAGAAATGCTCAGAGATACACTTAGACTTTTGTTCCTCAGACCTGTGATCCAGGAGTCCTGCAGCTGAAACTCTGTGTCTGCCAAACCTGTTAAGTTCAGTTGGCAGATCCTGGCTATTGGTTTCTAAATGCAAACTGCAAGGCTCCCAGCTGGCCTGCTGAGGGTGGGCAAATACACGAAAGAGGGTGCTGAGTCCATTTTTAGAGAGACTGATGTCTCCATTCAGCTCTTTTCCCTTCCTGGAGTTTCTGAGAGATGCTTTCTGGGTCAGGCCAGGAGCAATACCTGTGGGTACCTGAATATTGGGCCCATTCATTAATGAGCTGATACACTCCAAGGACCTCTCGTCTGTTGTGGTTTGTGAGGTGCTTTGGGGTGTTCTGCACCTGTTCTGCACGATGATCTGAATGTGGCCCAGGCCTCACCTGCCACAACTTAAAAAATAGTAATCTCAAAAACATTGTAAAAAATAAATATTTGGGGGGGGGGAGATGCTCTTTTTTTTCACAAGCAAGTTGTTTGTTGAAGGGTGAGATGTTTGCTGTTTTTAAACTGCTGTGGCATACTCAGTCTAAAATCTTGCCCCTTTCCAAAATGTGTCTTCAGAAGAACAGACAGAATTTAGGTCAGCCAGAGAGCCCCAGAATAGAAATTCCTTGGTACCCACAAATTGTGCCTGGTGTATATGTGCCCTGTCCTGCCCTAGTCCTTCAGACATGTACATCACTTCCAGCATCTGCTTTTGATAGATTCATATAAAGCTCCCCTCAAACGTAAAACACTTCCAACAATGCTGTTTAAATAACTAGGGCAGTGCAGTTGCCACAGCTGACAAATGTCTTATGTCCATTTGAATATATATGGTCTGCCAGTACAGACTTGTACACACAGGTAACATACCCCTTCTCCCGATTTACCATGAACATTGCAGATGCTCATAAAAAGTTCACAGATGTTGCCCAGGCAAGAAATCAATGTACTCTTTTAAAAGTATGGGCTTTTTCAGCCATAAATACTCCAATGGTAAAAGTCTCCAGTGCTTGCCTGCCACAGGAGACTCAGAGGCTGCCCCTCTGACTCTCCAAACCACAACTACTTAAAGTCATGTTCTAGAGACCACAGAGGTTCCTCCCTGTCCCCTCCCAATTCCTGGACCCCAGCAACTGAGTGTAAGATGACACCTAGCTGGTTAATACCTTGTGGCCAGGGCTCATCATAATCAGCTCAGAATTCAGCTCTTCCATCAAGCCCTTCACAATAGCGGCTGCTTCCATATACCTCATGTGAGGCTGCCACAACATGTAATCAAACATCTTAATAAACTGTAAACAACCCTTCCTGCACCATCACCAGCTGGCTAGAGGTTAGCAAGGGTGGGTCAGTGGAGGAAGCCTGCCAACTTGTGTGACATCTTGGCTGGGGCACACGGTGCTCTGGTAGAGGCACTCCCCAAGGCTTAGCTTTACCACTTTAATCTCTCTGGGGCTCCTTGACCTGGCATCGGTGTGAGGATGAAAGGTGCAGCTTTGATCAGTCCTGCAGCACTACTGTATTACTGTGCCCTGTACAGCTCCCCATGCCCATGCTTCCCTCCCCAGCCTACCCAAGGAGGGAGCAAATAAATGCATTAGGACTACACTACCATGCTGATAGGCCAGAAATTTAGTGGCTGCAATGGGGGGGGTGGGGGGAAATCCAGATGCCAATTGGCGTAGGAATTCTCTCTAATCTCCTTTTAGCAGCAGCCCCTGGGGAGGTTTTGGTTTACAAACTGCAATCTGTTCTTTGGTCATTGTTCCTCCTGAGCCCTGGGCTGGCTCTACTGCCCATCCAATTGAAGGGCTTCCTTGCTAGTAAAGGGGGGGGGGAGGGAAAGAACCCCCAAGGAGGGGGAGCTGCAAAGAGAGCTGGAACACTTGCACAGCTCACAGTCCTACGTGGCACTTGAAGCACATCAGAACCACCCACGGATTAACCCTGGCAAGCCCCTTGAGGTGGGTCTGTCTTACTAGCCCTTGTTCACTGCTGCTGCTCAGTGGCAGGGACGGCTGGCAGAAGGACCAAGCCACTTGCCTCCTTGGAAAGGAGGCAAAATGGCAATGGAAAATCAGGGAAGGAGAGTCTTGGGGTGTCCAACCAGTAAGGACACAGGTAATCTCATGAGTACGGTAATCCTTAAAGTCAAACAGACACATTACCGTTACTGCTTCTCTATCCAGCCTTCTGGTTTCCTAGCAACATTTGCAAATTAGATTTGTGAGACAGGATCTGAATTAATTTTCTTACAATTAAAATAGTTTTTCTAGGGGTGTTTTAGCTATAATTCAGCAACAAACTATACTGTCTGCATGGGGTTAATAACAGATTGAATACACTCCTGGGCACAGGCTTACTAAAATGTTTCAGGACACTTGTGTGAGAAGGCAGAGGGCAGTTCTCTATATGCTCTGTTACTAGCTGGCAAATTGAGGAAGACAATAGGAAAGAAAAAGTGGGAGCTTCACTGCCAACACTGAATACAGCTCCCAACAGTTCACTTTTGTTATTCGAAGGAACAAACAAAAGCTGATGAAAACAATCCCAGCACACTTTCTGTCTCTCTAACAAAGATCAATGGTTAGGAAGAGTGAAAAACGCTATTCTGCACTGCCATAAGGCAGATCCTACACAGATGATCAAATGACCATCTGTGTAGTCCCAGCTTCTCTGTGGCATACTCTATTATAGCATGCAAGACGCCTAGACCTGAACTTGAACACCTTGTTTTTCAGGCTGTAGTGCATTGTGGGGCTCTGCAAGGAACACTGCTTCAGTAAGTACAGAAATGTACACTGATATTTCAGCAAAGAATAGTCTTTGCAGACTAAATGAGTTCTTGTTCCCTGGTCTTTGGGTTGGATGGTCTCTAGCTACCCCACTGCACTTACAAAAAACAGTAGCACATTCCCGTTACCACTGTGTGAACTGGGATATAGTGCTTTGTGTTTCACCTTTCCATAACCAACAGACATCAATACATATAGGAAACAAGGTGGACCGTGTCCAAAAGTAATAAAAGATACAGAAGACAAACATACCTGTCCACTCCTCTAGCAACATCATAGCTCAGTTCTGCTCTGTCCTGTGATGTCTCATGTCTCTCTTTGTTGTAGTTCCAAATTTCCATTCTCTCAATTCACAGATCCTTTTGTTATCTATGCTGCTCTGATGCTTTCCTTACCTGTGACTAGTGTCCTCATCAGAGCAGAAATACAGGAGGTCTCCAGGCTCAGACTACTTTGTAAATGAAATCACTACAGCCATCCCATGACAGAAGAGGATCCATTGCCATGTCTTACGAGGCAGACATCTTCAATATGGTCCAGGGTCCAATGCAGGGCAGTTTCAGTGCCACAGACTGAGCAGGATGCAGCTCTAGGGCCAGCTCCATTGTGCAGAAAAGGTTTCTTACCCACTACAAGTGTTTCTAGTGGCATGCAAAACATCAACTCCATAGTACTGGGTTGTCTTCTCTTAATGGGTGATTGAAAGGCAATGAAATCAATCAAGAAAATAACAGTTTTCAATACATATGGAGCCAACTGCGATATCTACACACTTGCAAAACTATACTGATTTGCGGTAGGGAAAAGTAACAGATGGTTGTATGGGCTGCCTATAACCTACATTAATTGTGGTTTAGAGTAACAGCAGCAATTTGGATACAGTGCAAGGAGGAAAACCTGCCTTCTAATTCTTTAAAAATAACATCTATTAAAATAATTTTTTTTACATTCAAAAATCACTAGAATTTAGTTGTCAAAAGCTGTATAAAATCAATAACTAACATACATACTATGATGTTTAGTAAAAGAACACCTGGGCTTTCAGGTCTCTGCTTTACCAATATTTTCTTCTGTATACAGGGAAATCATTTAAGCCCTGGTTCATTTTTGATGCAGCTCCAGAAGTGATAGATGGAAGCGACTAAGCTCAGTGTCTTTTGTCCTCTCTTGAAGAAAGGCTTCAGATGCCCTGTATAAATGCAATCTTTTATCATGCAACAAGTCAACATAGAAGAGATGAGACAGTTTTACTCATTGGGAAATAGATTGTCTTAGAAATGAATTCAGATATATCAACATGAAATACAGCAAATGAAAATTGCTGATTAATGGTTGCCATTCTTTTAGTTCTCTAAATGACAGTAATGCATTTGAGATGCCATTTGTGCCCATAACTTCAGAAAGAATATGGTACAGTACTTTGGATGTCACAGTGTATTTCCAGGAAAGACTAATTTCAAAGATTACAGACCTCAGTTACTTGGCTGCTTTTAGAACATCCTTATCTAGGGCTAGGTTGCATAGGGAAGATGGCAGAGATGGTCTGAAGGCACTCAACCAAGCAGCTGGGCCTTTTCCAGTACTGGGCTATGATTTCATGGAAATACACTTAGGGATAAGGACCTTTGTATCTAGTACAGAATAGAGGTTTCTTTACAGCTGTGGTTTGTGGCAACACACACCCCCCACCACCACGTTATTGGTTTCCCACATCCTTCAGACTTAGTGAACAGCTTTCAGGCAGAAACTCTGTCCCCTGTGGTATATGCTGGCGCTGTTGAATTATACCAAGAAATACCAATCTTTCAAGCGGTATATTCGAGGACAAAGATTTATTTCTCGCCCTTTCAGGGGGGTAGTGGTCTTTGTGCAGGGTGATATTCTTCATCTCTCATTCCACTTAGTTGGCTAGGCAAGATGATACCTCATTGCTGTCCACAGAGATCAATGCAAGAAATAATTACACGTAGGGGTTATGCATGTTGCCAAAAGCAAAGGTGACCTCCTTTTCTAGTCTGCCAACACTCAGACATTTCTCACTAGCTGTTTACAGATATTCATTCATCACATACAGAAATCAGCATGAGGCATTATAATAATGTATCATGGCCAGTGCATGTACATCACTTGATGAAAGAAGCCAGCTGGGTCATATCAAACCAGAGATTTCCTGACATTCTTCAGGAAGGAATTCTTTTTTCTCCTGAAGTTACTATCCTCTTCAGGAAGCAGACAAAACAAAGATTTGCTGTGCAACCAGGGGCAAATATTACAGGATTTGTGCAATGCACATAGTGCAACGACTGGGGAATGTCTTGGCAATTATGTTCTGGTCCTTTCTTGAAACAAAAATTTATGGTCTTTTGAAGTGCTGAAACCCTCTTGCAGGTAGACTAGATGCTTAGGAGTTCTCCACTGTTTTCAAGGATTTGTAAGAAACTCCACTTGTGGGGGAAAGCAGCAGCAGACAGTCTGACTCACAACAAGAGTCTCTGGAAGACACCCAGCTTGCAACAAGCTGCCTTGCATGACACTATTTGATATCTGCCCCCTCAAAGGACACTTGCTACAGAAATCTCCAACTATATTTTAGGATCTGAAGATCTCATTTGGATACTACCATGCTAAGTGCTCTATTGTGCTAATCTGAAGAACTGGAAACAAACAAACAGAACAAACAACAAAGAGAAACAAAATAAAGAAGATGGCAATAAAATCTCAGGGAAGTATCATGTGGCAGCAGTTAAAATGTTCTGACTACACATTTTAAAATGTCTTTCATTTTTTATCAATTTCACCTGCTCTCAGCCAAGCCATCATTCAAAAGATCTAAGAAAACCGCAGAGCCACAATTTGGCAGGAAGAACCACCAATCTTTATTCTTAGATATTTTTCATGAGAGATTTTCAGTAGACATATGGAGACATGAGTTTTGTAAGTCTGTGGATAAGAAAAAAAAATTCCTAGCTGATATCATAGACAAAATGTATTCCACAATAAATTTCTGGAATTAGAAATGGTGGCAAAAACACACTTTCGGGAGGGAAGACAACCCCAGTTTGAATGGAGGAAGCATCATGCAACTGAAAGCATAAGTACTGTAACTAGTGGCACTAATGGGATGCCTACAACTTCATTTGCCCTCCCAGTAGATTCACAGCTGTCCATCTGCACACTTTGAAGAATGGCACAGACTTCCAAGATGTATTAAATATATCTGACACAGCATGAACTTTCCAGAAGGTCATATAAGTAAGGCAAAACCACTTGAAAAACATGAGGTGAATCCTATATAGTAACTGCTGGAAACAGTGGGGAAAAATCTCTTGCCATTTTTCTTCCCCAATCTCAGAAAAAACAAATTTTATAGTAGCATGAGGGAGTGATGACAGTCAAATATTTGACTTGGTAGTAGAAGAACTTTTCAAAGATCCCTTCCTGACTTTTGACATGGTATTACTCAAGACATAGGGATTAGATCAATAACCCTAAAACATTTTTGGGGTAGATTTTATGACTTTTGAACTAACTACACTGAGTACAGTAACTTGTCTCCTCTTAGTCTGGGGGAAGGAGACTACACTTTACCATTCCTATAACTATGGTGAAATGAGATTTTCTAAAATACTCTTGCAGGGACACCAAATTAAACTAATGTTCTGGGGTTGTCTTCTGTTGCACATCCCAGAACACCAGTAGGCAAAAGGCCAAATACAATGCTGAAATTGCTTTTAAAGGTAACAGCACCTCTTCCACCTGCCCCAAACAAATAAAAATTCTGGTAATAAAAGATACATTTTTAACAGCCCCCAAATTCTTAACAATTGCATCAATTTTGGTTTTTTAAGGCCAATTCAATTTTTTTGTTTGATAGGTCAGATAAAGAAGCTACTCCTTTTCAAAGAACATAAGATTTCTCAAGCTCATTGTGTGCACTGTAGGCGTGGACTTGAAGAGGCCCTGTTAAGTATACTCTTCTCCCTAGGGAACCACTATGATTCACTGAATACCACTGGCAAAGGCTTCACACCAGGGTCTCCACAGTGATCAGTGATTCTTTCCTTTAAATTGGAAACAGCAGTGAAAACTCTTTTTCAATGAGGGCCAGTAAAATCCTTTTTTGGTAAGGTAACAGACAGAGCAGACTCCTCAGGGCAGACTTGGTGTCTTGTTTGTCACCTTTAGTTCAGTGGAGTTTGTCCTCTGTGTTAAAACTGCGTGGAGGGGCACAGAATCCAACAATTTTGGAGAAGGTCAGCTTGCATTTCCTAACTGCTTATCTCTAAGGCAGCAGGGAAACTTAATCTCATTCTTTGCAAAAGGACAGTAGGGTTCTAAAATGGGAAGAAAGCAGTTACCAGGTACAGTAGTTCTTTAAGATGTGCTGTGGTTGTGCACATTCATCCCGAAGGTGCTCTGCACCGAAGCACTTTGGAAGGCAAAGATGGCGAGAAGTGAAATGTGTATGAATAAGGTAACTTAAGAGCTTCAGCTAGTGGTAGGTATTTTCTTTTCCATATTTAAGCGATTAACCATTTACAAACATCACATTATGAATTGCTTCCATAGAGCAACCTACTTTCCCCCAAAATCACAACTGTCTAGAGGTGGATCTTGGTGTCCTTTATGCTCTTGTAAGAGCTTCATCATTCTGAAAGCCTCTGCAATATATAGTGCCCACCCAGGCGAAGGTGTAGACAAGCTGCATGTGACAAATTAGCAGATGTCAGCAGTGGAGACTTTTCTTAGAAAACCCAGACTGAATTCTGGTGGAACATGCCGCTGTCCTGGAAGGCAGCTTTGCCTTGGCTGTTCTAGTAGGCTGTACTGCAACTGTCAAAATAAAACATTCATACAAAGTCAGACTACAAGACCATCTAGCCCATCTCTCATTTCTGACAGTGGTTGAGAGCACATGCTTGATAGACAAGCTAAAAATTGCAAAAGCCCATTGTGATGTTTCCCCAGAATAGTCACTTAAAAGGTCTTAGAAACTTCCTGCTTGTTTTTTAGTTTTAATATTTAATATGCCCTAATAGACTACTTTTTCATGGACTTGTCTACTTGTCTTTTCAAACCACAAACACTTTTTTGTATCCACAACATCTTGTGACAAGGAGTTCCATGGATGAATTACACACTGTGAAAAAAAAAAATCGCGCGCACTCCCCACCCCCTTTTTTTTTTTCCTTCTTTGAATTTGTTATCTGCTAATTTAATTTGATGCTCCTACTTCTTCTAGTGGGCAAGACTGTCAACAATTACTCCTTTTTCACCTTCTCCCTTACACTCCTCCTTTACCATCTCTTTTCTAGTTAACCACTTTCTGTATGAAGAAAACTATGAATGTTAAGTTTAGTGCTCTTGGTATAGCCAATCTCAAGGACTGTTTGACTGACCTGATTCTGCAAAGATAAAATAAGGTTCTCCTGATGTTTGGCATAAACAAGGACGTCTTAGCTTTAGAAACAAGAGGTTCTAGAAAGAAGAAAAGGAAGTCAAGTCCCAGGTTTAAGTAAAGCTCAGAAGCTTCTTTCTGAAGAAACTCATGACAGATCAACAGG
The DNA here is from genome assembly GCF_000737465.1 of Haliaeetus leucocephalus. Classification (NCBI taxonomy): domain Eukaryota; kingdom Metazoa; phylum Chordata; class Aves; order Accipitriformes; family Accipitridae; genus Haliaeetus; species Haliaeetus leucocephalus. The sequence goes on along the minus strand of NW_010973368.1, from coordinate 4,043,108 downwards.
AATAATGTGTCCAGAAAGGAAATAGTATGAAGAGGATCAATCAGCCAGTTACTTTCTGCAACCAAAAAAATCCAACTATTTTAACACCTGCAAATAACCCATCCAGATTCAAACAGTGAGCCCAAGATTAATATAAGCAGCAAATGTAGGACTGACTGAGGAAAAAAAAGTCCTTGGCAGTTTGATCAAGTAAACCTTAACAAAAATAAGTCAGGAGCCAGGCTAATTTTGTTTCCAGCAAATAATCCAAAATGACTGGGACTGTTGTATTAGTGCAAGGTACAGGCCTGAAAAAAATGCAAGCTGAGAATCCAGTCTGTTCTGTAAGCTCACCTATAAGTCGATGATCTCCTTCACAGGTAAAGAAGAGGAATGGTCCAGCACTGTCAGCCATTCAACTCCATGCACTCCATGCACACAGAGACTATCCATATTCCGGTATGAGGAAGAGGCACAGCATTGAGATTCCTACTAGTAAACAAAGGTCTTGATAACAAAACCTCCTGTCATAGCATGGAACCAGTATCAGAGATATGTATGTTGACCTTCCAGGCATCATAATGAGGAGCATTTCCAACAAACCATGATTGTCCAAAAGCATATGTAGTCTTGAGAATTGAAATTTCTGTATGTCTCGTTGGCACCCAAGACTAAACGGTCTATCTAGTGCCACCTCCCACTGATGGCACTCACACGACTTGTAAGGCTGTTTTAAAGGCCAAGATGAACCATGTAAAAGTGAAGTTAATACTTCACATACTGAGTACAAGTCAGCTGCTTCTGGAGAGGAGAGAATCTAATATCCCTCCCTTAATTTTTATGTTATGTTATGGTATGGTCATCACCTAAACACAGCACAAAATGCTTGCATGAACTCTACATTATCTCAGCCTCCAGGACTCTGATGTGGACCTTACTCTTTTCAAGACTAACAAGCCTGATTCTCTGTCATTGGAACAGGCTCCTTAACTTAGAAGTGATGCAAAACATCACAGAGTAGGAGAGAAGAAGAGGACCCCCTGCTTACATTATCCAGTCTCACAACTGAAGTAGATGCTGAATGACTGTTGGGGTCTTCTATTAGTAATTTTTCTTTTCTCACAGTAAACAAAGGTGCTTTCAATGAAACTCACTGATGAATACAGGGAAGTAAATGTCATAAAAGCAGAGACAAACTAATCCCCACTTGAGGAGCACGTATATAATTGTACTGCCGTCATATGCAACTATTATAAATCCAAAATGGTTTGCTATCCTCCATTCCTCCCTTGTACTAGAAAACACTTCCTGTAAAATGCCTTCTCTCCAAGATGTGTGGGAAACAGTTCTATTCTCCCCACTGAATCTCTTAACTGAAGCAGTCTCCGAGAGGTTTTTGAAAAGGGACGGATGTGGAGGTAGCAGAGCTGCAAAGAGACAAAATACATATGTTATCCTTCAGTACACAGTATCCACCACGCACAAACACATACATGGACTCCAGGCTGAGGAGTACAGGGTGATGGCAAAAACAAGAGGCTGGAATCGCAGGACTTGTTCCTGATTCTCTATTGCACATGCTCCCAAGGTAACAGCATTTGTGGTCAGAGTTGGGATCAGCAGAAGCCCAAGGCAAAGGAATACTGCTATTTCTTTTGATGCTCAGGCTGCCCTAATAGATCCTGAGGCTGAACAGTAGTTCAAGGTCTAGGCGTTTGGCTTCAGGTAAAGGACCAGTCTTGATATCCCTGTTTTGTTTTTTTTTTAATTTGTTGGAAGCAAAAGAAAAATTTTCCAGAAACAAAGGATGCAGGACTTCACTGCTGCTGAAGCTGACAAAATTCATGCCTTTGAAATGAGGGTCTTAGACTGCAATGTGCATTCCTCTGAATATTTAAAAAATCTTAGAGACAAGATGTCTGATACACTGCTACTAAGTCATCACAGTTACAGATGTGCTGTGGCTACATCTAACATGCAATGCAAAGAAGTTCAGAAAACATGCTGGCTATAACTGAATACAAGTAATTTTCCCAAAATGAGTGAGTGGGAGACTGGCAAAGCTGACACAACAATTAACCTATGTTCATAATAAGCCAGCACTAACTGGTAATTTGCCAAAGATGTAAGAATGCTGCCAATGATCCTCTGAAGACAATCACCTTTCCTGGGCTAACTGTGCATTTAAATCTCTATCCTCCAAACCTCTCTTATAGTTTTCAGTGGTGGCTGTGACAACCTGAACAAAGAAACTAGAGAGAATAAAAACAGAGATGAGAATTCCACAAGGATGTATATCCTATAGCTACTTGATCCTGCACATGAAACCCAGTGGAATAAGGATAACTCAGATCCCCTGGGAGGAAGAAAGGAATGGAATCTATTATTTACTGAAGCTAAATCTTATAGGGAAATAGCCTCTCCAACAGTTCTGGAACAGAGCTGGAGGCTATAGCCAATACCACACATAAGCAGATTAGGCTATGAGAAGACAGACCCAAGGTCTTGAAGCCCGCAGCTGCTGAGGACGTGCAGAAGTTTGAAGTAACAACTTCTGCAACTAAATTTTCACTAATCACGAGCCGACAACTTGATGCACCAGTAGGAACATGTCTTGGAGATCCACGGGTGGAACTCAGTGATTACAGACAGAAGGGACATGATCTGAAAGTAATTTCACAAGATTTTACAAATCTCTTGGTCACTGATGATATATGATGGCAGCACAGGCAACAGACATATGATATGGAGATTCTTGAAGAACACAGCTGAAAAACACCGAGAAAGTGAACATGATCATGACTGTCTAGGAAATGAAATATAAACCAATGAAGTAAGAAAGGGAACAGCTACATCAGAGAACCGCATTTTGGACAAATGAAGTATTCAACGTCTGTCGTATGTGTAAGTGGAACAGAAATAGAAAAATGCACGTTCTGTCCTATGAATTCATGCCTGGAGCAAGCGATAGCGCAACCAACGGGATATGAACATAATTATTTCATCTTCTCACAATTTATCTGGTCTTGAATGACAGAAAATATGCATAATTCAAGAGTGAACATGAACACAATCATTTCAAGAGAAAACACTTTCCCCCTCTGACGCTGTTTCTTCTATCAGCCATTTGGGTTGATCATTATCTACTTGCCAACACATGAGAATGATCTCTTAACACTGACTATACAGGCTAGAAATAACAGGGGAGCTGTGGAATTACAAAACAGATCAAACAGGCTGTTAGAATCCAATCTCTGAGGGCTCCAATACAGACAACAGGAGATTTTGTACCATTTGAGAATTACAATCATAACATTTGCTGTTTTACAAGGCAGAAGTTGCAAAATACTGAGTTTTCCTTTAACCTGGCACCAACAAAGAGCCAGAGCTAAAGCTGCTTCCTGTTCATTTTAAGGATGTGTGGATCTTCTCTCCAATACATTTTCCAGATGCTGATGTTGTTTTCTAACACAAGCAAATTAATTTTCATAGCAGTAGGCAAATTTTAACTGGAGTGCTTCATCAAGCCACTATTGCAACTGATAGGAGCCACCTGGGCCCTAGGGTTCAAGCTTCAGTCTGAAAACATCAGACAAAAAGTTTATAAAGCCTAAACAAACAGAAATCAAAATACAAAAATAAGCCACACAGAACATAAGCATCCAACAGTAAAACATAAAGATGGATTTTAAATCCTGTCCAATACAATGACAGCAAATATTTTGGGGGTGTGAATTCATAACTGAAATTATAACCAAAAAAACCAAATTAAATTACTTTATTCAGACCAATAATTTCTATGGCTCTGTGCCAAAATTCAAGATGGCAACCAACACGAATGTCTCCAGTCATATGTTCCAATATTTTTCTCTGTGATCGTTGCCATGTAATGACAGCAGAAAATCTTAGCTGTTACTAGACTGGGACAGACTGAAATGGCTAGGCAAATGAGACTTTATGTTCAAATTTGGACCTTAGGAACAATACAGACAGCTGGAGGACCTGCGTCTTCTAGAAAGATCTCACAGTTAGTGATCAGGAAGAGGTGGGAGGAAGGGACCCCAAGACTCAGCAGCAGAAGCTCTCAGAGGCAATCATTCACCTCAGCTTGCAGGTGTATCACCAGCTTCCACAGATGTTCATATACTCTCCTCAGTGGGTTGTCCTCTAACCAGGGCCTCCTCTTCACTCTTTCCTGGGTGTTATGGGAGTGTGGTGGTACAAAGTCACTGCTGCTTTTTCCTTTGTCCTATACCTGAAGCAACACCCTGGATTCCTCACCTGGTGTTCAGTGTCGGTCCTTCTCTGCGAGCAGAGGCTGGAAAAAACACAAAGCAAAGATTTTGAGTAATCACAGCAGACTTTTGTGGGAAAAACTGCTGCACTGCTCTGCAAATCTCAGCCATCACGAGAAATCTGGATCTCTCTATCACACACCCTCTCTCTACAGTAACAGATGAGATCACAGATCAGTATGACAAAACCTAACTTAATAAGCTACTGTGTGAAAAAGTAGTCCTGGTATTCCTCTCAAGCCCCAGAATACCTTCTTCACTCTTCACCTCTGAGTCATCTGACTCCTCTCTTTACATGCTCCTCCAGTAGCTCTAAATCCTTGTCCGATATCAGTATGCTTTGTCTCTTTCTTTGTGTCTTTTACTCATTCACTTGCATGGGAGGCTACTTCCCCACTCCAAAAGATGCTGAGGACCTTGGTGCAGGCGAGATGGGGGTGTGAAAAGTTTGATCTTTAAAAGAAACAAAATGGGGATAATGGGAAGAAAAATTTTGTTTCCTTATTACAAAGATATGATTTTAATTCTACATACTGCAACATTTTCCTACTTAGACATGTTATGGGAAAAAGTCAATGTCATCTTCACTTCTTTTACTTAAAAATCCTCAGACAGTCCTTTAAAAAGAAAAATCCAAAACACTTAGAAATGTACCAAGTTTATTTTGGTCAGTTTGCATTTTACAGCTAAGGTAGTAGGTAAAGCTTGTCCTGTGTATTTAGCACATCAGCTTGCTCCTAAATGTGAGTGACAGTTGTTGAGAGCTGTTTATTAAAAATATTGCTATATTTTAAAAAATATGCTCTCCTTGAAAGCCCAGCATAGAGCCAAATGTCACACAGCACAGAGGATCTGGAAGGTTGTTTAGAAAGCAGGATTGTCAGCTATGTCACTGCACAGAAAGTTTGGAACCTGAATTAGGAACCAAACTGTCAACAATGTGTATTAAGATAGGATACCAGTCCAGAATACCATCCCTTGGCAATGTGCTGAAATTAAGGAAAACAAAGGCACATGAGAGAGGCAGCCAACTTCAACCTCATCTTCCTGTTTTGAAGAGACCTTTCAGCCTTCCTTTTCCTACAGAAATGCACAGTACAGTTTGTCTTTTCTTACAAACTGAATGAAAATCACTTTGTGTGAGCTCCTCTTGTATGGCTGCCTTGAGAACTGAACACAGAGAGGGGCATTCCTATGTCTACAAGTAAATACATAGGTTCCTACCATGAGTGCAGCTGATGGCCAATTCAATAATTTAATAAATATTAATGTATATAATTCTATGAAGTTTTATCATTTCAAAGCTACTGGTGAGCATTCCACCTCCTTCTGGTTGAGTAGGGGGGACAGAAAAAAACCTCATTCCTGACAGCAGCCAACATTAAGGGTTGATTGTCCCTAGTGATGAGAGTCACTGCAGTGAATCACCACATACAACAGAATGAATCTCCTTTATTGTCTGCCTACCAGGAGGTGTTAAAGTATCTGCCTGTATGTCTGTCCACATGTTTACATACTATTATGTCATCCATGACTGCACCTCAAAAACTTTAACACTTTTGTACTTAGAACAGTTACATAGGGAGAAGAAAAGGATTACCTCAATTTTATGGGTATGATTCTGAGTCACAAGGAAATCACAGGAGTTGTGTAAAGTCATTTACAGGATACCTGCACACTAAAATTCAGTGCCATATAGACTTTCCCAACACAGATGTACACACCCTTGATCAGACACCAGCACCTTATCTACTCTGCTTCTAAGCTGCAGGAATGAGACAGAGCAGAGCACTAGGCTAGATGACAGTACCAGGTCAGGGACCCATGCTAACATTTTTTAGAGCTAGTTTGGGCTGTTTCATCATACCCACAGCAAGTCTCTGGCAGAACTAAGAAGCATGTTGAAGCTTCCTCAATCTAGTGTTGAAAACAGGAACTTCCTTTCTCCCTGAAAAGCTCTGATAATCCTAGAAATTCAGATTTTTTTATCCCAGAGCAGAGGGAATTTCTAATCCTACAGTGATGCCCAGCATTCTCTTGATAATATATAGTGCAACTAAGAAAGGCAATAAATAGATATGGTTTATTTATATCCATGGGTGACTGACACTAGCAAGCCAGGACAGCTGACAACAGAAGGACAGCCTTCCCTCCCCCATCTTTTGGGCACAATTTCAAGTTGGCTTGCTGGACTGGGCAGGCAAGGGAAAGCAGCAGGTCCAAGTCATGAAAATTTACTTGGAGGGGGGCATGACACAAACAGTATGCACAACTGTATTCAAGTGAAGTCTCCCTGCATGAAAAGAGCAATGAGCAGCCTCATTAACAAGTAGAGAAATTGTAGTGGAAGCCAGCATGAGCCCTCCTTCTCCCCATGTTACAGAGAAGACACCAGGTGGGCTCCTCACCCTGACTGCTAATGCCCTTCTGTACTAGAGCCTTCATTCTGATTTCTCTTATTCAGCTCCCTACTCCCTGGTTTGTTGTGGCTCTCTCTTCTCTGGCTCTTCCCCACATTTCATTTCATAACTTCAGACACTCCTTTTACTCTATTCACACACATTTTGGCTTCTATTTTTAGTCTCAATAAAATAATGCCAGATTAAAACAAAATCCAATTTGGATGGGCAAAGTCATCCTCTCTATAGGTAGCTTAAAGCCAAAGGGCCAGATGTGAGATAGAAGTAGCCAAGATATTATATAACCTCTCCCCAGTCTTTGCACACCTGATCTTGAATGACATTTCCAACACAGCAAGGAAATACAGGCAGTTCGCCATCACCTAACTACTGAGAACAAGCAATGCTCAGCCTTCAGTCAGGCAAAAATGCCAACTGCCTGAAGTCATTACTTATCCTGCTTTGGAGTTTTCTTTGAGTCTGTCAGAAGTGAAGGCTCCTAAAATTCAAGCTGGGTTCTAGTTCTTAAACAGGGAAGCCAATTCCTAGAGACTATCCTTTCTTTTTTCTCCTGCTTTCTGAGTGGTCCTGAGACTTAGAATGTCCTTTCAGTGGCATAAGACCAGTAGCAACAGGAAAAAGTTCCTTCCTTTCACAAAAAAAAAAAAGGCAAAAGGTTAACTAAAGGTGTGAGAGGCAGGCTGCTCTTACAAGTTAAGGAATAAATGTAATTTCTGATCATTAGAAGTGAACACTGACCCTCAGCTCTAGCTGAGAAGCGATGACTGAGTTGGACATTATCTCCTTAACATCACCTGAGAAGGGCCTGGAATGCTGCTTTTGGCAGAGCTTTACACTCTGCTGGGATTTAATGAGACTTAGTAACTGGATAAACTGGAACATAGTCATGCCATGTTGATAATTTGTATCTATTTTAAAGGTATTCATTAGAGATATCAATATTTGCTCATTGCTAGTCATAAGGTAATGGTTCCATGCTCCTTCAAAGAGTACCAAGAAACAGAGTGATGAGAAGGTCTTTCTCTACCCTTCTTTCCCTTCTGGTCCATCTGGTACTACAGGCTTGTCTGTCATTATCTGACCTGGGACAGATGCAAAAACTATAACAGGGAGAGAAATTATCTTTTCCCCCTTCCTGTTTGCCCTCTTTATGAAACTGTGGAAGTCAGCAGGGGAGAGAGAGAAGATCCAAGATGTTTTTGTGATGCATGAAAAAACAATAGCTTTAGGAAGACAATTCTAAGAACAAATGTGAAACCAAATATCTTCCATTGTAACTGATTCTTTGCCCTCCCAAAAAAGGGAGGCACAATAGCAGGATTCACCTCAAGCTCCACTGCTTTCCAAAATACGATAAAATGGACTGATTCCATTTCTCAATAATCCTTTCCCTGCACAGAGACAGCACTACAGAGAGAGATGCTGACAGAATGTTATTACTGCTGTTGACAAAGGCTGTATGCAGGGTGAGAGGCTGCACTAGAAAAGTTTGATGCAAGGTGCTGGATATCACACTGCTGTTCCCTTTCAGTGACCCACCCAGAGCTTCTCAGCAGACAGGTGGCTCTGGAAGGATTTATGTGGAAGAGCTCATCATTGCTCCATTCCTGGACTAGGATAAGTAATGAGGTGACATCAAAAGTTGCTCCTTTGTGTTATATCTTGAGCCTGAGTAGCCAAAGCAGTCTGAGGTAGAGGTTACTTGAGGTGCCCATTTGAAGGTCACCTTTCAAAGTCAAGACCACTTGTGCAGTCAGTCACAGCAACAAGAGAGAACCAGGAGGGTGGCAAATGAAGACTGGAATTAACAGGATTAGTGGGAGGGAGGAGGCGTACCAGCAATGTGCTGTGCAGAAACCCGAGTGATTTCTTTTCCCAGCTGCTCCTGATGAAGGATTTGGACAGTGTGGTGAGACCAGCTGAAATCATAGCCAAGGTTCCTCTTGGGAATGTGGTAACAACACAAAAATAAATACATTGGTGTTCAACAATCTACTGCCTTCCAAGGCTGCAGGGGAGCCTGGCAGAAGCTGGGGAAGCCTGGATGAAGCCGGGCAGCTGAGAATTCCACCCTACTGTAGCAAATGGCTGGGAGTCTGACACAGGCCATGCACAGTGGCAACAGTACATATCCCATCCCATCACATCCCATCCCCACCCTTTAAGACACTGGCTGATAAAAGAATCTCCCAATCCCAGGTATTTTTTTTGTTTAGATCTGGCAAACAATACAAAGTGATTGTATGCATCTTGTTTAAATGCCTGTTGGGTTTACTTGCCTTTTTTTTTTCCCTTTTGCTGGTGCAGGACAATTTTGAAGCTTGTACTTTTGCATACCTGCTAAAAGAACCTCTTCTTTCCTTAAACTTATATAAAAGAAGCTGCATTTCTGGAATAATGTTAATTCAAGCAGTGGGTAGACAACGGCCAGTCACAACTTAGCGCCTCCAACGTTAACTCTTAATTTCAGGTCTCTGGTAACAAGACATACATGAACTTCTTATGAAGGACCATACAATAACCTTGGATATAAAAAACTTTAGAAATACACATTCCACCTGTAGATTTCCTGTAAAATGAAAAAAAACTGGAGCGTGCTAGATGCAGAGAAGAGTAAGCGCAAAAGAGTGCTCCTTACTATCACTAGTTTGCAAGCAGGCCCCATTCATTGGTCTATACTGGACCACACTGCTTGCACATTCATTTTATTTGGATGGTGTTCAGACACTGCTCTCCACCTTAGCCTAAAGAAGGAAATCACTAGAAAACTAAGAACAGCAGCCTGCCTTCTACGTGGATTAGATCCAAACCAGTTTATTAATCCCCATATTCTTCAGCTAGTCTCTTGGCAGTTCAGGATCCAGTTTTAAGCCCTTACAGATGATGATACACTTTATTTCAAAGAGGTGCAAACCTTCAGGACTTGGCATTCATGCAGACAGGGAGGCCAGGTGAATGGCCAAAGTAAACAGACAACTGTGCATCATCCTGCAACTAAGCTCAGATACAGACCTGGGAATCACAGGGAATAAAATCAAGTCTCTACTACCTAGCTCAAGAAGTTTCCTCCCTAGCTTCAGAGGAGTTTTGACATTCACCTTCTTTATGAAGTATTCTCAAGAGAGATAGAATACAAAGAAATTGGTTTTGGACTCATGCTTTAAACCAGACTAGGTAGAGATCTGAGACTTTGCATGAATTAGCAGTCTTCACTGCTGTCAAACTCCGATAGCATGTTACTAACTTTTACCTCATCTAATCAGAAACTCTAATGCTTTTTTCTTCTCCCAGAACACATAGTGGAAAAGCCATGTGGAGAGCAGTTATATAAACATTAGCACAATAAAACTGCATCACTGTTAATCAGTCTGAGTATGAAAAGGTGAAAGTCCTGTCAAGCCTGGAGCCAAGCATCAGTCTTGCCCAGTTTAATCATAATTCATATTTGTTTGTAATTATATAGGTTATTAGCACATTATATTTTTGTCATAGAAAAACAGAACCCCAGTGGCATTCTGTATTCTGAAGCTTTTAAAATAAAAAAAAATCACAAACTCTCAAGAAGTTTGCAGCAAGCAAAAGAAGCGGCACAAAGACAGAAGACAGATTTCACTCATAGCTGCTGTTACCTTTACAAATCAAACCAAACCAAATAAAATTGGCTGGCATCATCAACTTGTGCATCCACTCCACAACTGCACTGAGGGGTTAACTATACTTTCAGATTGTTCCTGTCTTCAGGCTCTTGCAGACAAGAGTCCAGCTCAGGAACAGAGAAGCTGCCTGCGACTATGCTGTTATGTTTTCATAAAGTGCCCCCTTCGTTCTCTATTCTCCCTAAAACCTGCTTGTATTAGCATTTATCAAAAAGGAAGAAAAATAAAAATAATAAATTTCTCACTATGAGGTCTTCCACGTATAGAACTTCATTGATGTTTCTTGCCAGTTGTCAAAAGCTAAATTCTGGTGGAAAAATGACACCTTTTTTACCTAGAACTTCACTTTCTTGAGAAAAAGAATTCATGTACTATTCACCTAATGCCACTAGAGAAGAACAGAAAATAAACCAGCAAAATATGGCAAGATGTCTCCATACACCTTACATTGTTAACATATACAGTAAAAAAAACGACCAGGCTGTAGGTTCCTTCCTTTATCATCTGACTTCACCATATCAAACACAGCCTCATCAAGACAACCTGGAACTGAACAACCCGCTATACTACTTAGCTTAGCTGTTACTCAGCGAGCTGTATTGCGAAGAAGACTTGGAAAACAGAACTGATTTCTTAGTTAACCATCACCCTATTTCACTAACACTAATTGAATTGCTAAATTCCATGAAGCAGGAAACAATCAGTGTAATGCTGAGGAACTCTCAAAGTAACACAGAATAAAAAAAGCAATGTGATAATGGCTGTATTTTCAGAATGACTGACAACCCACTAGCAGCTGGGTGTTCAATTTCAGTGAAAAATCAGGTCAGAAGCATTTTGAATGTTCCCTAGAGGTAGTAATGCTTAGTATTTCTTTGATAGCATAAATCTTGTTAAACTTTCAGGAACTTTGATAGGAAACTGTCTTTTCAGACACTACAAATAACCCCCAGATGATAGCTTGCAGATTTAGCTTCCTGTCTGTAGATACTCATGACAATCTCTGCCTTCCCTCTCATCATGCCAGTGGTGCACAGCTCACACACAACTTCTGCTTCTCCATGAAATGAGGATGAGGCCATAGGGATGAGAGGCTGCCACACTTTCATTGTAGTGATGACTTGTTTCAGAATCCTGAGTTGCTTTGCAGAAATGCCGACTCCTATTCTCCCTTTTATTTTGTCTCAAGGGATCTGTCCTCAAGAGCTTGAGCCCACCACACAACAGTATCTACAACTGGTATTCTACAGCTGCAGTACTAACCACCAGTAAACTATTTTCTGGACAATCTAGTTAAAAGTTTCCATACTGCCTGACTCTCTGTTCCTTTGAGCATTATACTTACTTCTAGTTAGATCATTTGTGACACCTTTATGCTTCATTTCTGCAGAGCCCCATAGCTATCCCTCAGATAGGCTGTTAGAGGAGAAGGCCTATTCAAGCTTCTCAGACATGTTTGAACATTTCTCTGTGTATTTATACAGAGGTTCTGCCTGGTTCCTCTTTTAACTCCACAACTTTTCACAGCCTTCTATCTTTAAATGCTTGCAGTTTATTCTGTAATCTGCTTTATTACTTGTATCTCCAACCCTCTAGCTGGTATCTAGGATACTAAATATATGTGAAACAGTAACCCCAAATAAGCTGCTGATGAGGGAAATCAGGGCCCTAGTGTAAGCAATCAATGGGGAGAGCAAAGAAGAAAAACAGCTGTTCCTGCAGGAAGGACCAGAGTAGTTTCTGAGACACACAGACTGGGCACAGCAGCCTCTGATGCATACCAGTGGCTTGGTGCAAAGCTGAAGAAAATATCATTCCCCAGTTTCCAAGAACAAACATTTTGCTCTAGTTAGTTCAATCACCACAATACTTAGCACTGTTCTTGGCACTATATGCCTCTTCTAGCGACAAGGAAGCTTTGAGTGACACACCCACCATGGTTCTGCTAGCCTACCCCTAGCCAAACCAGAGTTCTATCTAAGCCTTCACATTCTTAGCTAAATGGCAGGCTAAACCCTTTGTTTCACCTTCAGAGTGGATAACTTTAGTACAGAGTAGCTAGCCTAGTCTTACAGAAAGAAACATGAGCTGAAGTTCTCAGTTCTCACCGGATTACAAGTACTCCTGGAGACAGTGACTACCCTAAACTCTGTAGCTGTTATCTAGCCTATATTCTTCCTGCAGCTCTGGCTGTTGCCTTCCATCATTAATATTATCAACAACCCTCATGCATGCTCTGCATAAATACTGACAGAAACAGGGAAGGATGGAAAAATGCTATCTACAGTTATCACAGACACATGTAACAACAGCAGTACCCAGAGGAGATGGAGAGGATCTCTTGCAGAGGTTAAAATCACAGCGTTGCAACTGTGAGAGTGCTCTTAAAACTGTGAAAAAGAAGGCAGAATTCAGCACACAAACACCTTCATGTAAGTCCACTCAGCAAACCAGTTCGGTCAATATATTGAGAACTCTATTTTTACATTTACCTGTAAATTTATGTGTAACCTTGCTTTATATACTGGACTAAAAACTCAATTTGAACTATATAGTAGATCAGAACTTTTGCCTCAAGTATACATATACTACAATGTTGACATAATTTTATTTATTTTGATAATCCCACTATATTCCATTCCTACACTGTCACGTTCCAATGTGCTGTAGGGTCTTTTTTATTGACTACGGGTATTCACCCTATAAAATTTCTAGTAGGACAACTGGAGTTTTTGGCAGGTGGTAAAGCGTGGGAGGCAGTTTGGAACTGTACAATAAGTGCATTAGCTGAATGTTTGTGCTAGAGGATCAGCAATAAAATCACTGACATTAATAATGGAAATGTCATCATTAAGTTTCAGAGCTACATAACCAAGAGATGAATTGGGTAGTTCATCCCTATGCAAACTTTTCTTTCAGCCTGTGAAAACACAGACATCACTGCATTAGTGATACTCAAGTAATGTTTTCAGGGTTTTCACAGCAAAACAAAAGGTCAGAAACATAATTTTTTAAAGCATTCTAGACCATAATTTGTACATATATTCCATTATAGCACCATCACAAATTACTGTGGGCTGTGGGTAATATGGGTTCATCAAGCCTACGCTCTACCTGCTAATACGTCTGCATCAATGAAAAATTGATTGGGTCCTCATTTACTAAGACCTTAATGGCAGATAAACCTGTTTGAATTAATTAGCCACTATGGAATGATGAAGATTTGATTCTATAAGTCTCAGTGATTTTCCTTTGGGAACTTTCACTTCTACTGATTGACTTCACTATGCAGCTGATTCACAAGTCTCAACTATGTCTTTCTGAACTAAGGGGCTTTTCTGCAAGACTGAAGAAAAATGTAAAGAATGTCCTGGCCCTTTATTACAGGCCAAGCTTAAACAACAGAGCATCTTTGAGCCAAAGCCTAAAGCAAAGAGGAGCCATTTTAGCCAAGTTTTTTTTCCCAGCCACATTTTTAGGGATCGTCCTCTCCAACTCTATGAAACTTAGCCTTTGCTCCCTTCTGTTTAGTCTTTTTAATCCCAGGAGGAATAAATTCCCTGCACAGCTGAACCCAGACTGTTACCTAGGAACCACTACATGCAGCTGTGTTTCTTCTTCTTGCTGAGAAAGTTTTTTCCCTGCCAGTTCTTGAGAAAGATGAAAGCATCCCAGCATGCCCACCCCCACTTTCCTGGTCTTTGGCACTGGCACTCACCTGTGGAATTTGTCCCTGGCTCACAGGATGCAGCACTGTGAAGGCTGTTCTGGAATCCATTCAGTTGCCTTTCAGTGGATGTCACCCTAACAGGTAAAATCATCAAATTAGACAGAGATAAGACGACATATACCAAGGAATAATAAAAGTCTCAAAAAAAAAAAAAAGAATTCTCCTAGTTTATATAATCTCACTGGGATTGTAGCTATGAAGCTGTGCCTGAACATGGTATGAAAAAGGCAGCGACAGCTACTGACTCCAAAAAGGCAGAGCAGACTCAAGCCACCAGCAAGACTTTGATGTGCCTAAAACACTTAATTGTCCCACATGCCTTGGAAGCTGATTCTGGAGGATAAAGGAGACAGTGAATGATTTTGGACCACCAAAGCACAACTCAGCTGTGGTCACCTTATTCCAGTGATTTGAAGTAAAATGATTAAGCAACCTTAGAACAGAAATGCACACACTGGCAAAAACATGCTGCATTCAAAAGTTAAGTCCTTGCATCTTGTCTCATTTAGGCAAGATTTCTCACTTGTCTTGGAAGCAAAGACCCACAGGATGCATTTAATCTCCAGTAATCCAGTGCCAGTCCTCAAGCAGATAGTTTATGCAAATTCTCCTGCATTTATCTCAGCATTTGAGTAACAGCAAAACTATATTCTGCGGAGTACAACTGCACTTCCTTTAACTGTTATAAAGATTCATTACCAAACTGAGACCATGCCCTCCTACATAAAAAATAGTTCTGCTCACAAGGCAAGGTCAAGCTATACAGCTGCAGTGATCTATTCTGTCCTTAAAATCTATACAACTGATTCATCTATTCCTGGTTTGTCCTCTCCTCCCTTATCCATCCTTGCCTTTCCTCCTTCCTGCCCAACTCTATTCTGATCACTCCAGACTTCTGCATGTACACTCCTGTCTCTCTGCCAGAGTCCTTCTCCTTCACTCATTCAGCTCTGCAGTGTTACACAGTTACTGTGAGCTCTTCCCCAGAAGAGCACTGTAATCTCCAATCCCCATGTGATGCCCTGATGACTAACACACTCAGGCACATGTGCAGTTTCTATGGTTTTGTCTGAAACCTTTTGCTTTCAGATTTCAAAGTCAGCAAGTTGCCAGTAATCCAGGTGTTCCTGGCAGCTAAAAGGCCAGTGGGGGACCCCTGTATTTTATCTCAGTTGGATTTTAGTTAAATAAATTGGAGTCTGTACAGGAAAGGAGAGGGATGAAGATATGACATTTGCAAAACACAACCTCTTACTTCAGTCAGCCATAATTTGAAATACTATTGTCAAATGAGGTGCCTGTTTCTATGTTTATTGTCTCTTGGAGAGAATTTTGGATCTGTACTTATGGTTTCTTTTGCTGCTGATACTGCATGGTCCTTCTGGGAGCTGAGAATCCAGATGGATCTTTATGCTTCTTACATAGAAATTCCATGCTCATAATTAGGTTGTCCACTTTGTTAATGCAGCACAATGGACAGCCAAATTCAGCTCACCTCACCCTTCTGTAGGTAGAATGCAAGACTAGTGGTTGAAACTGTCATCAAGAACGCCAGCAAATACAACAACAAAAAAACAAAACAGGGAACAGTCACACTTCTACTTTAAAGTGTGGTTTATGTTAGAGAATCTCCTTCTCTCTACAGACTTTCCCTTCTTCTTTTCTGTCTACCCACAGCGTACCTTGATTCTTGCAGTTTCAACTGTCACCTCCACACAGCTCATCCTCAGATCTGCTTCTGGGTCATTGATCTCCCACCACCACTAAGCTCACCTCTCAAGTTCTCTCTGCTGTCCTGATGGAAGCTCCAGTGCCAGAACATATTCACTGCTTAAACTGAGTTAATCCCCTTCCACTTTCTCCCTCCTTGGGTTGGCTGAAAGCCTACTGCCTTTCTCAGTTTCCTGCTTTTAATGTCTGTGTTGTTTTTGCTTCCACTTCTCCAATGCAAACCATTGTTATGTTCTCAATTTCTTCTTCTTCAATACTAACAAAAACAGTCCCTTCTGTCCCCTCCACTTAAATATCTGTCATTGTCCTTTTCTATCTCTTATACAGCTAACCTCTCCTTGAAACTGATACTGACTTCCTTCATTTAGGCACTAAACCAGCCCTACACTGCCCAGCCTTGGACTGCAAATTTGGAAGATGCTCTTGTTCCACAGGTGACAAAGAAATACTTTCTTGACTAAATTTTGAACACCTTTGTTTTAACAACCTATTCCTAGGACGCTATGAACACATCTAACAGTCCAGGGGGTACAGAACTGACACTAATAAATTCACATCACAAAAAGCCCAGATTTGACAAGAGGACAGCAACAGATGTGAAGACCCAGAGCCAGGGAGGCTTGTTCCTCTGTTGCTCTTGGACAGGGTATCTCTGCATGTGTATCTGTGTGTATGATCTGAGGCTAGCCAAGGGCTAAGAGCTACAGGCCTAGTAAGCCCAGCTGTGTCAGGGTGTTAAATCAAGGCATGTGTCTCAGATGCACTGCTTTTGCTGCCAAAAATGTCTAAGGGTCAGGCAGCCTGATTAACCCAGATGCTCAGGAGCTAAAAAAACAAGCGTGCCGCAGTACAGCAGTAGCAAAAAAGTGAAAGGGGTTCCAGTAACAGTTAAATGGTTGCTCTCCTGCTGCCTGTCCTCTTTCCAGTGGACACTCAGTTTGTATGTGTGATGTACCTGGCTCAGTTAAGACATTTCATGCATGCCTGTGAATAAGCACACATGGGCAAGGCCGGATACAAACCAGAACCATAGTGTTTTACAGGGCTCGCTCTATGGCCATTGTTCTACTTTTGGCACATTTGCCAGGCTTGGTCAGCCTGTCCTAGAACAGCTGGCTACTGCCATATCCAATTGCAGTCAGGACTCCACCCCGCCGTGGGATGGATTTCCTGAACCCGAGAGAAATGCATCACCTCTACCCTATTTCTGTACTAGTTACAATAGAGCAGAACTTTGGCTCTTCTGCTGCTGGCACCATGCAAAGCAAATATACAAAAGAAGAACAAGGTAGAAAGATTTTGTGTTGTGGTGTTGGGACTTGAAGGGAATATTTGTTTCGAAAAGCTTCCTGAATAGAGTTGTTGGGAATGACATTTACAGAGAGGTTCAGTACAATAAATTATGCCATGTTGATTAACATCCCCAATAGTTTGTGATGTTCCAGTCTATTGCTGGTAAACTTGGTGATCTTCTTGGGTTCTCTCCCTAATAACATCTTGAACTATATGCTCCTTTTCTCTACCTGGCATTTCGTCTCTTTATATACAGTGATCTAACACTGACAGCTGAATTTTTCTGAGATCTTTTCTTTGACTGATAGTTCTGTTCAAAGGCTGTCCAAGGCCTTGCTCTACTTGATGCTGTCATAGTTAGAGCAGGTTTTTGAGAAGTTACTATAGGAATGATAGTGCAGAAATTTGCATTTAATTTGAGTTAGTCATTCCTAAAAGCAGAAGGATTTTCTAGCTACCACCTGTACCAGTCCACTCTGGGTTCTGACATTTGAGCTAATATATTTTTCTACTTTGCATGCTGTCATCTGCAACGTGAAGACTCAACACACCAAATGCTGCTTCCAGGGACATCTGTTTCATTCCACAGCTTACGACTACTGTATCTGCGACCTCTGTCTCAAAATGTTGCTATCAGCAGGTCTCTTCATGGTTCACAGACCTGCCAATAGTAGTGGCAACATGAGCAGTGGAAAGGACCCAGTCTGACTCTTAGAAAGAAAGAAGAGCTTGTTGTGTTAGCTGTTCAAAAACTATCTTTCTACTTGTGATATGAACACATTTAATCAAAACTATGGAGTCCCATGAGACCATTTTATGGGGCTACATTTCAGCGTAGAGCTACGTATTAAATCATTTCTCCCAGTTAGTCTTTTTCCACACCTTAATATGGGCCCCAGCTTTCCATTCTGTTAGCTTAAGCAAGGAGTCTGCTTTGGACATAATCCATTATAAAGTCAACCTACCACCTTTTACAAGTTGAGAGACTGAGAAAACAAGAGAGGCCAGGAACTGAGAAGACAAGACTGAATTGTCTGGCTGTTCCATTACTTTTTTCCTTTATGTTTTAACCAAGGAAGTGCCCAAGTTACTGGATAGTTTTTGAATTAGTCAGTAATGTTCATCTTTAGCATCTCAGACTGTTTGTAGTTGAGTTTTCCACTTCTTATTCTTTTCTTCTTCTTCTGGAAGCCACGTGTGCTGGCTGGGAGAGAACTGATAACACATGCAAGGAAGAGATAGGTCAAAGAGACAGAGTTGATCTCAGTTTGTCTTCACAGTCCAGTCTCTGGAGAAATTCTACAAACAACTTTAAGAAGATGATCTTTATTAAGATGTTAAAAGGCAGGTGGTGCAAGAGCAGACAGAGAAATAAGGTCTGGCTTACTGAAATTTATGGGGAAAAAAAAGAACAACAAAAAAAACCCCCAACAACAAAAAAAACCCAGGCACAACGCAAGAGCTTTAACAACAGAATGGGATTAGTTTCAGTGAGTCTTGTGGAAATAATATATAGCACTGAGATCTTCTTTGAGGAAAGAGATCAGGAAAACAGCCAACAAGTATTAGGGTGTAAGAGCGGGCAGCAAATAAAAAATGACCTGATAGAGAAATGAAGCAGCCAAAAAGCCAAAATTAGATTAGATGTTATGGAGAAGGATATTTGTCACGTCATAACCTAAGGATATGGTAGTCCCACACTAGAAAAGTGCAGTTCTGCGTGCCACAATGCAAGTAATCTGACAAACTGAAGAAAATACAGTAAATTCAAGACAGTTAAGGACTTGGCAGGTAGAACTACTATCTGAGGTTAACAAAACCTCAACAAGTCTAAGCAATATTAGGAAACTCCAAGAAGTAGAAGGATATTCAAAAGATGGAAAGTATTTGCAAGGGAAAGTGTTCAGGGTGGTTCAGGAAGGAGGAACAAGGTACAACAGGATGAAACAAAGGAAAAATTCATATTGCACATCAGAAGAAACTTTCTGATAATAAGGTTGTCTAGATTCTTAAATAGTCTTCTATAGCACATGGTGGGGTTTCTACCACTGGAGTTTTTTGAAAGCAGAGTACACACAGTGTCCGAGAATACTTTGTACAGAATAACCAGGGACTATAAAGAACAGGCTGGAGCATGCAAGACATCTTTTTCTTCTCTAATCTATATTCCTTTGACACAGAGGCTTCTCTCCATTCACTCTCTGCTGTTGATGCATCTCTGGTCTTTTCCTGACAACAATGAATGGATTAAATTAGACTGAAACACAGCAGTTTTTAAACGATCAGCTCTCAGTATGCCGGAAATATAGCTGGGCATTGCTGTTTTCCATGTAAGTGAAAAAATGTTACTGCAAGATCCCATGAATGGCAAGAATGGATTTGGAGCCTTGTGCTGGAGACTGAAAGGCAACTTGGAAAGTATTTCCGGAGTGGCTCCTTGCAGCCTTCAATACTTGGATTAGTTTTCTGAAATTCTGAAGGAATCTTTTGCTTTTTTTCCCCCTTCTGTGCATTTTTGGTGCTGAACTTTTTCCGGTTTTCCCACACTCCTGCCTGTCACAGAGCAGAAACCACAAAAATGCAGCAAAGTAAAGTCTGTCCAAGGAGCTGCAATTCCATCTCACAAGGATAAACACTTCCTCTGCCAAGAAGTGAGCACAGCACACCGGCATCTTCAAATACACATCCCTGCTGCCCAGCTGAGAAACCCACTGACATAGCCTGTCACCTGTACTAACATGAGCTACCCAACATAAAAGAAATCAGACAGCAAACCCACCAGCACATACCTGCCAGACTTGATGCTCACATCTGCATTTGCTGAGCTGACAAAGTCTACTAACATCTTGTTTTCTTTTTAAATAGTTTTGGGGGATTAATTCATTGTGCTATCTCTTACGATAGCAAGAGCACAGGCAGGAAATACACAAGCTTACCCAAAGCAGTTCTGTCCAAGCTCCTTAAATACACCTTGCAGTTCCAGATTTGATCCACACACACTGGCAGTGCCCTAGCATCTTCATAAGATGTCTTTCATGAGTAATCTTTTACTAAAACTTTCCTCTTTAAACAGGAAGGGAACACAGAATCAGGAAACCTCACAGGAACCTGCTCTGAAAGCTCTACAACTCTTCTAGCTATAGAGTAAG
This sequence comes from Haliaeetus leucocephalus, assembly GCF_000737465.1. Lineage (NCBI taxonomy): Eukaryota > Metazoa > Chordata > Aves > Accipitriformes > Accipitridae > Haliaeetus > Haliaeetus leucocephalus. The sequence continues at coordinate 4,022,855 of NW_010973368.1, read as the reverse complement.
TGTAAGGAAGAAAGTTATGAATGCAATTTTTGCCCTTTGGTATTCAGGGATGAAACAAGTCTGAGGATATATGAGGAAAAACCTGATGAGGGATTTAGTCTAAAGCAGTTCTGTCATTTAAGAAGAGACAAACAGAGAGCTAAGGAAGCTACCAAGAAAGGTAAAGGATAAGAAGAAAACCCAGAAGTCTTGCTCACATTCTCTCATAATGCACAAAGGAGAAAACACACCAAGAAATGGAAAGGAAGGAAACTTTCAATCAGTAAGCAACATTTCATGGTGATTTGTTTGTTTGTTTTTAAAGATAACACATGCCAAATCCATCTACCTTAGAATGGCAAGCACTATATAACTAGAAGCTTAGTAAAAGTTAAAAGAAGGATTTCCACAGATAATGAGGAAAGCTATCATTACATTAGGCACAATGTAAACACTTTAAATGAAATAAACACTTGTGCTTGAAGGCATAAGTCAATCACTTTGTGTTAAATTTATGGGGAAACTTGGCTCAAGGGCATATTAGCTTGTTAAGGATATTGGTTTTGGGTTGGGGGTTTTTTGGCAGCTTCTTCTGACCCACCAGATTCTAGCCCCCATCAAAGATTAAACATGGAGGGAGTGACTCAAGTGCCTAAACATAGATGTCTAGTACCATACTTGGTACTCTCAAGTTATTTGAGACATCTGCATGGGACTGGCAGATATAACACAAGATCTACAGAAGACTTGTGCTCATCTGGAACAGCAGCTGGAGGTCAGGTGGAATAGCCCCGGGCATCTAAAATGTCACTAGCAACCTGTAGTTAGGTAACTGAATCCCATCCTGGAACAGATACTTCCCTGATTCAATATGGCAGTTCCTGTGTCCTTATGTTTGTATGATGTTACAATCTTATCTACTTCACCATTGTGAAACGCGAAACTGCAACATAGTGCACACCTATTTCAGTACACAAATCTCAGAATAACCTGAGCTGTATCTTGGACAGCACAGCCAAAAAATTCTGTCAGAGGTGCAAGTAGACAGGTTCTTCGCTGATATTCCTTCTCAGGGGAACCAGTGCCAATTCCCTTTTGTGGATGGGAAGAGAAAAAACTTACTTGGAAATCCTCTGGGCTGCAGCCTTTCTGATCGCTGCCTGCCTGTGGTTGGCTGGAGGCTTTGGAACCAGCTGAGAAGGTGTATTCTGGGATGGCATCACTTTGTGCAAACTGGCTGCCTTCTGGATACTAGAAGTGGCACTTGATGTCTTGCGGGCATCAGAGCCAGCTGGCATAGATATATGGCTGGTGCTGGATCGTGAGTAGCTGGCAAAGAGAGCCTGGTAAAAAAAAAAAAGAAAACAAAAATAACACAGTAATTTGTGATTACCTCTCTGAATATTGCTGAGATTGCTGATGGAGGTGGGTAACATTTTTGTGAGGGATAATATCTGCCTGGTGAAGGCAACCCCAGGACTCTAGGGACAGTCCCACGCATAAAAAGAAGAGTTAAGTGGTCAAGTCAGTGAAGTAGTTTTTAGAGCCGAATTTTATACCCTTGGAAGCTGGGTCTAGCTTTTAGGAAGGCAGACAAGCTCATTACTGCCACAGAATTATACTACTCTGGATTAAAAAACAAAAGGTCTTACCCTCAATCTAATCTTGCAGTGGGCTCCCATCCACAAAGAAGTAAAGCTTTTATTGCTTTGACTGACTTTCTGCATTTATCTTGCTAAATTATTCTTTGTGTGGGAGGTGGGATTGAGACACAGTTCTAGGAAAGAAAAAGGTTATGGGGAAGATGTTACAATGCCAGTTCTTCAGTCTAACCCTGTAGGTGCTTGGAATAACAGAAACGCTCTAGGGCACCTTCTCAGCAGCTGACAAAAAGGAAATCCCCAGTAATACCAGGGAACAGAAAATATTTCTATTCCTATAGCAGGTGGGAGAGTAAGTATGTTGGAGATTTGTCACAGGGAACAAAAGAATCTGCATGTTATGAGACACTGGACAACTGAGCAGTGGACTGGCAAAGCAGGGAGTGGGGAATGGTTCCCTACGGGAGCTCTGCAAATGGCTCAACTCTTTTCAGAAAGGAACAACCTGCCTGGAGTTCTGACTTGCCTTTCCTCGAAGTCAGTCCGATTCCCACGACAAAGAGGCAATAGTGTAACCGTGTAGTTTGGCAGCTAGGGGTCAGTGATAGGAGACGAGGGGAATAGCCAAGCACTCGCCAGTCACCTCAGCATGACCCTGGGAGCAGCGCCCTTCACTGAGTTTGTCCTCAGTTTCTTCTCTGGTGAAAAACACACAAAGCCAGAGTGTGAGTGGGCTCCAGGCTCCAGAGAAAACCACAGTCTGAGGGCTGGCTGAGTCTCAGCACACAGACAGGAAAAGCCCCTCTCCTCCGCAATTCTCTGGCAAATGGCAGGGCAGTGGTGTGTGGGAAGGCGTTTCTGACAGGCAGAGCTCTAGGGAGAAAAGGAAGTGCAGGAGCCAAAACAGGCCTGTTTCCTAACTAGAGCTCACTGACAAGATGCCCTTGAGCTCCCAATCCTTCTTAACCTCTCCCTTCCCTGAAGCTTTACCTTGATCGCAGCTTTCAGTTTTTGAATAAGTAGCTGGTACAGGTGCAGAAGTCTGGAAAATAGCAATCACAGCCCACCTGCCCCCAGCAAAACAAACTAAAATGGAACTTAGTTTAGCCTCTTGCATCATGAGGTTGAGATGGAGACCCTCAAGTCACTGCACACCCTTCTTATTCAGGGGTGACATTTCATTGTGCTCTGTTTGATATTTGTGTATTTCCTGTAAGTTTCTTGTTGTTAAAATCACTAAGAACCTGGAGTCCACAAAGCATACCATCTTAACCCCTTCCCTTTGTTAATATGCATTGGCAAGGAAGTCCATGACTCTGAAGAAACAGCAAGCATGGATGCTCTAACAAAGTCTGGGCTGAGACCTGCCTAAAGAAAGGTCATGGATGCTTTTCTTGGGGGTAACGGACTTCCAAAAAGGCCTTTGTCTCCACGCTGTGCTGAGATTCTGGCTGCCTTCCAGGCAAAGATGGGGAGACTGGAAGCTGACACGGACCATGGCTTCTGGATTCAGCTACAAAGCACACTGCCCTGCTGTGAACTCCGTGGGGACAGGACAGGAAACCAGGAGAAGCTACTGTGCAAATAAAGAGGGCAGCTAGGGAGAGCAGAGCCTGACCACACAAAGGGCTGGGAAGAGATTTTAGCACATCCAAAAAGTAGAAGACAGGCCTCATCACTCAGGATTCTGAAGGCTCAGGGTCTAAGGAGAGCAGAAGCCTAGACAAACTCTGACAGAGGCAGTCCTGAAGCAGGTAGCACCCTACAACTATTGCTGCTGCAAGTAAAAAACTTTGAACCACACTTCCCAGGCTGGCAGATTTAACTTGATGTTGAGGAGACATTTGCTTCCCTGACAAGTTCTTAGGGCTACAAGTCCAAAAAGTACTTAGAACGCTATGAGACTTTTTAGCTAAAAATCATGTAAAGCATTAGTCAGTTAATTCTCTTGCATAATTCTCTGAGGAAGTAGGACAGCATTAACCCTGTCTTGCACATGAGGAATGTTAGCACTGACAGAGAAAGTGATTTTCCCTAAGCCAGAGACTGAAGCAATATGAAAAGCTAGGTTGAGAGCTCAGAGAAGATCCTGACTCCCAATCCCATATTTGCCTCATTAGATCACACCTCTACTTGCTTCCACGTCTACCCATGAACACCATACATAAAATGTTATCTGTACAAAAATAGTAAGTTTTAATTAGAAAATCTGAATATGTACAGCTTGTCAGTAAGGACGATGCACATCTAAGAGTATTAGCCAGTAGCAGCTGAGCTCAGGCTGCTCATGATTAAAAGCAGGGAGGTACTGTAGTACTCTGAAGAAAAGCAGATATACTAATGATCTTCAAAAACAGAAAGAATGTTCCTGGCACTTACCATCCCTGTATCTAACACCCATCCCTAGCACAGTAACAGAATAAATGTTGCAAGCAAAAACATGTTCATTCTGTGACCAGAGGAGGTAATTAAGCTCATTTCCTGTGAATCTGTCTTGAGGCTGAATCTTACAGTATCTAATATGAAGTATGTCCCAAATTATAGCTCCTTTCATGGGTTTGGGGCATTCTTGTGTTGATTTTGTGCTGCCTAATTAGGAGTGGCCTTATGCTGCAGCCTTTGCCTTAATAGCAACAGTAGTTGAATCCCCTGTCCAGATATATAGCTCTTTATCTTCATGAAATTTATATGAAACATAGCTTTGAGATTTCTATCCCATAGCTGTTCAGTTTGAATTGGGTCAGCAAGTCTGAAAACGATGAGACTCAGCAGTGTATAAGAACTGACAGACAGATGCACACACACGTGTATTGCATAAAGATCTGTGCAGCTAGTTCCAAATCACTAGCACTGGAAACTGAGGTGTTTATAAGCAATAAACAATGACAAGGATTTAAGTTAAAAAAAGAAAAAACAAGCAAACCCAACAAAATAAAACCCACTGCTTTTAGAAAGTCAACTGCATTTCAGATGACACTGCAAAAATACAGAGAATTAAAAGGCTTGGAAGACCTTTGGAGTCATATAAATTGTTTAGTGAAGATGCTTTTGAACACATATTATTAATGCATTCAGTTAAATCAGTTTGGATGCAACAATAAGTTGAGTTGAAAATTCACAAAGTGGTGATAAAGAACAGGCTCAAAATGTACTATTAACTGCCACAGTGTTATACTGCAGTAAGTGAGGCATCTTGAGGTCATAAAGAAATTTAAAGATGACCAAATTCATGGTATGCGCAGACCGTCCTGAAGCATGTCTTCCTTGGTAAACTCTTCAGAGCGAGACTAAAACATATTAAAATAAGTTGACTTGGTGCCTTCTCCTTTGTCTCTCTTTTGGTACTGGGAGGTCTCTGGGGCAAGGATTGGGCCATATCATTGTACTTAATACATCTGGGCATTACCATAATTCTAATAATAGTGACAGGATCAGAAACATGGGACAAAATTTCAGCTGGTATAAATCAGCACAGCCTACTGCTTTCAGAACAGTTGTTCTGCTTTACTTAGACTGAGACTTTGACTCATCAGTATCACAAGACTCAAATAGGAAAAATGGCAGTTAGCACATTTAGTGGGAAAACAATCTGAGGGAGAAAGCTGCAAAACAAGAATGGAACAAGAGACCGAAGGGGAAGAGAGACTGCAAATCTGACAGCAGTTCAATATATAATAGTTTAGAAAACAGTTTAATGATGTTTAAGGCTGCATTCATAGAGACCCTGTGTCTTCAGGCAGGAATAATGTAGTTCTAGGAATACTAGGAATATTATTCTGAATAGTCACCATTCCCAGTCAGATCTAAATAAACTGTAGGGAATTCCAAAGAGAGTCATATAAATTAAAAGAAAAAAAAAATTTGCTGAACTTAATAAAATGAGAAATATTTCAAAGAACATACCATTTTTAAATGATTGAGAGGAGAATTATTTAAGATTAACTTAGCCCAGTATTTTATAGCATAAAATCTACTTAAACTTCTGATTGAAAATGTGATAATAACAGACCACACAACTCATTAACATGATTTATGTCTTGTTTAACATGACCTTTTTTGATATAAGCAGGACTGATGGGGATCATTCCGCTATATGACTGTACTTTTCTTGTTTTAATGTAGCTTTTTTTCCCATGTGAAATGTTTGGCATAAAATTCTAAACCCAGTAGATGTTAGGCTAAGCAGACAGAACACAGCCACACAGAGAAGGAGGAACCTCCCTAACAGCTAATGGCATCTTTCCAGTACAGGAAACAATTAGAGAATAAACAATGATGGTATATTAACTGCCTTGCCAACTGCAGCAGTGATACTAACATCTAGGTCATAACATGTCACATGAAGTCTCCTTTAAACATTAAAAATACTGCTATAAGCTCATTTTTCTTGTCTTTTGGTTAGATTTTGTAATTCCTGTTCCTTTATTTTGTTGATACCAGATTTAAGCTTCTTGTCTCCACTTTCAAACTCTGCCCCTTTCTATTTTTTTCTCTTTTCTCAGGCTTTGCATTGTCTCTGCTCCTGGGCCCTAACACTGCATCCATTTGTTTGTTAGATTCTCATCCAGTCAGTTTGGTGTTTTTCTTTTTGTCCAGGGAATGAAGTACCTATTTTGGCATCAAAGATCTATTTCCACCATACTACACTGTGTGAACTAACTTCCACATACAATGAGTGAAGGTTGTTGGTTATTATTCCCCTCCTTCCACCTACACAGTGTTTGCTCCTCTGCAAATTGTTAGATGCCTGGAGGAGAATTTATCATTCTTAAGTGTCTGGAAAGTGCTCAACCAAGGGTGGGTGCTGCCACAAAGAAGTATGCAATAAGCCTTCATGGTAATATACATCCACTGCATGGCAGAGGGACTATTCCTATTACACATATACTTGACTAGGAACTTCCATGCTTTCCAATGCATCCATCTCATCTCCAACATGTCAAACTGATTAATGTACAGGCAGAAGCATTTGCCTGTGTTATTAATCATGGTGCTTCTGTTACTTGTTCACATGCTATCCATATACATAAGACTAGTCCATTTGTCACAGAGAGAAGGAAAGACTGGCATCTAGTCATGTTGTATGGTCATGCCAAACTCAGGGTGTGCCTTGAGATATATTAATAAATGCACTCCAGCTACTGACAAATGGCTAGCCTGCCTTCCAACTGTAACAAGAATTTGAACAATCAGATGAAACAGGCTTGGAGATGTCCTGCATGCATTCCCCAAAGTAGAGAGACCATGACACTCTTTCAAGTGATAGGCATTCCATTTTGGGGGATATATTTCTTCTGTTGAGAGGAGGCTGAGGAACTTTAATGTAGCAGGCAAGACAACAAAGGATGGAGTAGATCTCAATATGTGGGAAGGAACAGCAGGGAAAGAGCAGGCAATGGGAGTGTGCTGGTTTTGGCTGGGATAGAGTTAATTTTTTTCATAGTAGCTAGTATGGGGCTATGTTTTGGATTTGTGCTGAAGACAGTGTTGATAATGCAGAGATGTTTTTGTTACTGCTGAGCAGTGCTTACACAGAGTCAAGGCCTTTTCTGCTTCTCACACCACCCCACCAGCGAGGAGGCTGGGTGTGCACAAGAAGTTGGGAGGGGACACAGCTGGGACAGCTGACCCCAACGGACCAAAGGGACATTCCAGACCATATGACGACATGCTTAGCATACAAAGCTGGGGGAAGAAGGAGGAATGGGGGGATGTTCAGAGTGATGGTGTTTCTTTTCTCAAGTCACCGTTATGCGTGATGGAGCCCTGCTTTCCTGGAGATGGCTGAACACCTGCCTGCCAATGGGAAGTGGTAAATGAATTCCTTGTTTTGCTTTGCTTGTACGCATGGCTTTTGCTTTACCTGTTAAACCATCTTTATCTCAGCCCACGAGTTCTTCTCACTTTTACCCTTCTGATTCTCTCCCCCACCCCACTGTAAGGGAGGTGAATGAGCAGCTGCGTGTGCTTAGTTGCTGACTGGGGTTAAACCATGACAGGGAGATAGGTGGCTTAGGTAGCACTGACTAGGAAATGTGGTAAAGCCATGCAGGCTAGGATAAGCTACATCAGCTTTGGGGAAAAAGAGAGGACAAATGATGGCCAGCAGGAAAAGTTAGGATGGAAGTCAAAGCAGTGTGAGTGGGAAGGAGATGTAGGGCAGAGAGTGTGTAAGCAGCAGAAAAGAGAAGGCAGTTCTTGGAAAGGCCAAGTCAAAGGACTGAAGTCTGAGAAGCTAACTAGCAGAAGGAATAGGTCAGGGACAGGAAACTAGAGAGGGAGCAAGGGATAGACCGATGAAGATGAGGGTAGTGTAGTGACTGGGAGAGGCATCAGAGGATCAGTGCAACTGTGACTGGAAGGGGAGGACTGGCTGGCTCCATACAATGTCTAGTGGGAGAGGAAGTGTCCAAGAGACAATCATTTTATTAAGATGTGGCTTTCACTACAGAAAGTCTGAAAGCCCCCATGTTCAGCAAATACCTTTCTTCATTAATGGCAACTTCAGTGCAGCCTGAGCCCTGCGGCATGGCAATGGCCTCAATACTGCAACTCCAAATTGCTTGGCTCAGGAGGAGAAGGGAGGGAGAGAAAGGAGGGGGACGTTGTGGGGGTGAGAGGAGGTTTAACAAAGAATCACTTTAACAGAAACTCCTGAGTAATGGCTCTGCCCCAGGCCAAGAATAACATCAGCTCAATGTCAGCAATTAGAAGAGGGCTCAGCCAGGCCCCATGGCCAGCTCCAGCCTCCTGACAGGCACAAGCCAGCTTACAGCCCTTTCCTGAGCTCATAAGCAGCCACAGCTGCCCACCCAGAGCCCCTTGGATGGAGATGAAAGGAAGACCTCCTGCTCAGAGGGGGAGCAAGAAGACTGTAGGTGAGGGAATTTGGGGGTGGAAACTGCATGGTTAAGTGAGGGCCTTGAAAGGAGGAGTGCAAGGAGCAAAGGCAGAAGGGCCTCTCCTTCAAGATGCTCCCAGAAAAGGATGAGGGCAATTTGCCTATAAACTATTCTCAAGGACCCTGACTAGTGACTCATCTGCTTCACAGGAGGGAGAGTGGGTGTTCAGACCTCCGCTCTGTTCATGGTTTTGGAGTCCAGTCCTGCCAGACCGCCCAGCAAACAGCTTCTTCCTAATGGAGATCAATCTCTTTTGAGTGAAGGTTTGTTCACCCAAAGACTTCCTTCCCTTTACCAGGGAAGCCTTTTGGACACCACTCAGAAGAAAGAACATACCTCTCTCTCCATACCAACAAGGAAAGGTAACAAGTGCATCAATGAACTCATTGTAACCTTGGAAGATTCCTCAGGCAGGATGGAAAGTAGTCCACCCTTAGCATCTAGGTGTCATCCAGAACATCAATAATACAAACCCTTTTTCATATTTCCTCTAGCTCTTGGGCACTTAGCCCATCTCTTCTCCTTGCAATTTTAACAAAGGAGTCATGTATCCATTAGACAGTTACATGCAAGCAGCAAAAGGAAATCTTAAATGTAGTAATAACAAAATGTGTAGGTGGCCTGCAGAAGATTTTCAGCATTGCAGAGAAAACTTGCATCTGGCATCAAGGTCAGTGGCCATGCCTCCTGCACACTGAAGGCTCTTAAAAGAAATGAATACATTTCTTCAAAGGAATGAAGGTTCTCCTAAATGGTTTTTGAGTCCTGTTAACATAGTGCTCTTTTGATAACTGCATCATATGAGAAGACATCCAGGAGGAGGAGAATTTAGTCAAGACAAAGCCTTGATGCGGTCTGTTTGACACAAAGGACACAGTTGCCAACACAATTTCAAGACCCTATGTTTCGAAACACTGAAATACAACAGTGACCCAGCCTGAAGCCCTACTCAGGAAGAACTCAAGTCAAAACAGCAACATATCATCAGTGACAAGAGTAAATAATAAAGAACTGTGGAGACTGTAGACAGTTCTAAGGCTGTCTGAGGCACTATAAGGTGATACCCTGAACTGGTGCAGAAAAAGCAAGCAGCAGCATGCCAGTAGCCAGATGGAGGAGGACACCAATGCAGTAGAAGCAGCCATTGGGAACTACAGCATCAAAATGCTATCAAAATCACTGCAGGTAATATTGTTGCAACCCCCTTGAAGAGCTACTTCCTTCACAAAAGCTGTGCCATATGTACTGGCTTTGGGTTGGTTCTGCACATCTAAGACTCAGTCAGCACTGCTACATCCCAGGCAGGATTTGGTCTTAGTTACCTGGTGCCGGGCTTGGCTTTGCTCCAACAGCTGTCGTGACTGAAGTTTCTGCTGCTGAAGTTGCTGCACAGCAAAATGGAGCTGATAGTTAGGATGTGCCAGTGGACTCTGTGTCACCTTGTTGTAGACACTGTTCTCCATCTCTTTGTCCCAGGCAAAATGATGATTCTCTGGAGCCCTGAGAAAAGAAGAGCCATCACGCTTTCACCACTCTGCATATAAAGACTCCTGCTTACAAGGCACTGCTGCTTCCTAAAAATCCCTTAATACTTAGCACTATGAATTTGTATTAAGTGGCTCCAGCAAGCACAACACCTGCTAGAGGTGCCATGTGCCAACTGCCATCTTGCTAAGGAGTTTCTTGAATTCCAGGCTTGGACTATATTACTAGCCATAACACCATGCTTGAGGAGAACAAAGGAAAAGAGAAGAAAAAACTCTAAACTGGAGCATGTCTGTGGCTGATTAGCATTGAAGAGAGGCAGAGTTGCAGCAGGAATAGAGTAAGGATTCCTATCACGAATGAGATAATTATTTATTTGGATTTGTAGAGATTTAGTTAATACACTAACATTTAGGCTTACACCAAGCACATACATGCTGCAGTGAGTGGAACAGAAGACAGACATGCAGTACAATATCCACAGAGAGGGTAAAGGACTGGTAGGGTAAGGTTGCAGCTAGGGCACATACTGACTCCATACAGTTACAATCCAAAAGACCTTACAATCCTGAGGAGACTGAAGATAGGCTCATTTCTTTCATCATCGGAGTAATGCAAGCCTTTCCCAGAGCAGAAAAGGCCTCAAAAGCAAGGAGGCAGGAGCTCTTACAACCCAGGCTTATACAGTGGGAGTTCAGCTGTGGCCTGGAACATGATAAGTACCAACAGGAGCTCTCTGGCTTGCTTTGAAGTTTGTAAGGCTTGGCGAGAAGGCAGCACCAACACACTTCTACACAAGGCCGAGGGGCTTTGCAGAGAGCAGGTGGCAGACTGACAGGACCACAAGGTGTCCTGAAGAGGCTACAATGGCCCAGCCACTCACACATCCTGTCCTCACAAGACAAGATGCCATATGACCCACTGAATCATGACACTCCAGCTCATAAAACCTTCAAGACTCAACACTTGAGCTTCCCAAGTTTCTGCTCATCTCTGTCATGTTTCTCACAGCCACTCTTTCCAAACATGTCTTTTGGACTCCCAGGGCAGACTTCCCTTGAATTTCCTATGCATGTCATAAGTAACTAGGATGTAAAAGATACTTGGTGTCTTTTACATTTCATGCCATGATTTGGAGTGCTGGTCATGGTTTTGGCAAGGGAGTTAACTGCAATCTCCTTGCTTCAGGATCCTACCAAAACGTACAACCTAGACTCTTTGAACATGTCACAGATTCCCGTGAATGTGTTGCACTTTCCCCCACTAGCTTCATGATCACAGCAAACCCTTAAAATATTCAGAAGGAAGTTTCAAACAAGACCAGAAGCAACTGCCTCTCCCTCAGAAATAACCTAATGCATCCCTTTTGAAGCAAATTAAGGACAAGGACTCTAAACACTAAAGCGTCACTCTCCGTACTCAGCTCCTCCTTACAGAGGCGTAAGGTAACCTGGTGGAAAAGGAGCGCAGCTGCCAGCATCTCCACCCTGCATCCTCTGGGCCTCCTCCTGCCCACTACCACTTTTGCTCTTATGCTCATTGGCTGTAGGTAGCCTTCTCTAGACTTCTCTGTTCAAGGGATCCCACCCATGCTTTCCTCAGTCCTTTGCTTCCATTGTACCCCAGTGCAACACTGAATAAGTGACTCTTGCTCCCTGCTCCCTTTTGCTACAAGATTCTCAGTCTTTCAGCTCTTTTCCTTTCACCACTGCTTGGAAAAGTGACAACTGTAATGTGGCTGACAGTACTCACCACTTGAAACTCAAGTTGTATAGGTCCAGGCCTGGCTTTGTGGTTAACCTTGGGAGAGCTGCTTCCCTCTTCTGAACCTGCATTCCCCCTTCTGCCCCAGTAATGGAGTCATGATCCTCTGCTACTTTGGTTTCACCTGCAGTTGCTCAGCTCTGGATCCATGGATACATGTGTGCTGCTGTCCTCCCAGCACTGTCCCCTGCTGGGCACAGTATGCCACAAAAAGCATAACTTAAAAGAAGGACGCAACAAGGCACAAGGAATCTTTGAAACAATCCTCAGCTGTCTCTTCTCCAATCCCACCAGCTCACCACATGGGTTATCAGCAGGTTGCTGTCACCTGGACTCAACTCCCATCCCAAGGGTAGTATCCACTCCTACTGCATAGATACAGACTCCACCATCCATTCTGATGTTAAAGCTCACTGGACTTCTCCCTTATGCGAAGCAGCTGAAGTCTCTGTTACCACCCCAGTAAAGTCAGGCCATGCTGACAGCTGAAAAGCACAAAGGACTGTGCTGGGACTGGGATGCAACCTTTGGGAGACAGCTGGGGGTTACTGCAGACCAGCCCCACAAAGCTGAAGAGCATTCAGGAGGTCCGTCAAAGTCATGTTAGTGCTCAGAAAACAGCCTGATTAATTCCTCATCAGTACTACTGAAAGATTGTGATCTTCAATACCTCTGTTTTGAACTAAACAACAATTGTATTTGTCCATTTACCTGGAGTAACTTTTTCACACCAGTAATTACTCAGTTGAGAAAGTTGGTAAGTTCATTCAAAACACTCCTAAATAAAATAAGCCAACGTAGGATAAAGGGGTTACCTCTCATGGATTTCATAACTAGTTAAAACACATGTAACCAGAATAAATGGACAGTTTTCACAATGGAAGGAAACTACCATTGGGGTCCCACAAGAATCTGTGCTATGGTCTCTGCTGTTTGAAACATTTATAAGTGATCTGGGGAAAAAAGAGTGAAATTTTAAAAAGCTTGCTACCGAAAAACTGAAAGTCACTGAGCAGTGTGAAAAAAAAAAAAATCACATTACTGAATGATCAGACATTAAATTGGCAGATGACATTCAATTTAATAACTATGAAGTCAAGTACCCAGCGAAACACAATCCTAGTTTTACACAGTGATGGACTTTGAACTAGTTATTTCTATTCAGGAAGGAGACCTTATAACTATAGGTATAATAGATTTTCTATGAAAACATCACTAAAATACTCTAAAAAAGCAAACTCAGTATTAGGAATTATTAGGAAAGGCATAGGGAACAAAACCAAGAACACTACTATGCTACCGTATAAAACAAAATTGCAACCATCTCTTGCATACTGAGGATGGTTCTAACCCCTGTCACTCCTCCCTTCTCAAAAAGCATACAGCAGAACTGGAAAAAGTATAAAGAAATGCTGTAGAGATGATCAAAGGTATGGAACAGCTTATATATCGAGGAATGACTAAATAAATAAGGACTCTTCAGCTTGGAAAAAGGACAACTGAAAGAAAATATGAAAGATATCTATAAAATCACAAGCTTCAGGGACAAGGAGAAGAGGGAACAATTACTCACCTCTCATAATACAAGACATAGGAAAAACCAAATGAAGTCATCAGGTGGGCAGATTAAAACAAACAAAATGAGGTAGTTTTTCTCATAACATAATTAAACTGTGGATTCCTTCTTACTACGGGAAGCTAAGGACACCAAAAATTTACAGGGGTTCAAAAATGTTTAGACAAACTCAGAGAAGCAAGAGCCACTAATACTATTTATATACAAAGATCAGAAAACCACTGATTACTGAGTCCCAGAGAGTATTGGGGAAGTATCACCATTCCATAACATCACCTAATGTTCTTCCCACATAACCTTCCATGGGCCACTGTCTGAGCAGGACATTGAACCAGATAGTCCATCTGGTCTGCAAAAATGCAACCAGTATTGTTTATGCATCAGGGGTGTGAAACTAAACATGTCTCAGGTCTAAGTCAGAAGTTAGAGAATTCAGTCAAGCACTCTTTAAGGTATTCACTCAAGTTATGTGATTAATTCTAGAAACTAATGTCTGTTCTAACTTCTTATATCTACCTCCAGCTCAGAACCTGCTATGCATAAAATTAATCCTTTGATCCAAAAGAATGCTTAGGAAGCTAAAGATTGAGTGATTTGTTCTAAAACATAAAAGTCAAGATGAAACGGAGAAGATAAAACTGATGTAAATGAAAACTCCACTAAAGTTGGACCTGCTGATAGCCAAACTGGCTTTGTGCCACAGAGATGATGTACAGACTGCAGTCACTGTAGTACTGTGAGCACCACTAACTGAATGGCAAAACTTGAGTATCATTTCCTTGATCCTAATTTCTTTTATTTTGAGATATCTGGCAAAGGATTAACTATTATGGAAATACAAATACTTAAGACTGATGGTCCAATTTTTAAAAATGCACTGCTGCCTTGCTCCAACCTTTGTCCACTTCAGTGAACTCTCAAATGCTTTCATCTGGTTTCTAACCTGTTTTAATCCACTCTTTCTGTTTTAACCAATACATAATCTATAGCCCAATATAAATTCTTTAGGATATAATATTGCCCAGATAAGCTTGGTTTAAACTACCCATAAAAACACTGTTGAAACTATGTTATTAAATCTTTAGGAAGAACTAAATTTGAAAAAACAAACAAACCCACAAAAACTTTGGCTAACACTTTCTTGCAGAATAGACAGTCTTGTACACATCTGCCTGCAGTTCCAATACCTTCCCTCCACACAATGCAGCACAACAGCACTTACTTTTTTCTAGATACTATATTGAAAATATGGTTGCTTTCCTGAGTAGATTTTACTCTCATGGCCTGCAGAATCCTTCTGGATTGAATATGCTTGTTAGCTTCCATGGTTTTTGCTTCTTTATAGATAGAAATCAATATAAATTCATTATACATAACTTCAACCTTTTATAATATAAGCATTAAATATTTGACAACAGAAAGCCTGCATATTTGCAAGTCTCAGGATCACTTTCATAGGTAGATGTTTCATCTGCAGTTTTGGAAAGTCCCCATGTAACGTGTTACCAAGTTGCTGATATTACATCTAAGGCTAAGCTTGCCCTGGTACAGGAGAACAGGGCTTAGGATGTGACACTCAATATGCTGCTGCCAGAGACATGCTGCAGCTCTCAGTCTATTTGCCATGCTCACAGGAATGCATCATGGTGCAGCTCCTATTCTCAGTCTCTGCCTGTCAGATGCTCTATCGAAGCATGATGGCACCTTTGCACCCTGCCTGAAGTTAGCTTTTCTGCTTAAGGAATTCTACAACAGGCTCAGCACAGTAACAAAGGCTGGAAAAAAAGCTGCAGAGTCCCTCACACCTTAATAGATACTACAGAGTTTACATGGTAAAGAGACTATATAAATACCCCAAACTGAAGGAAAAGCTTTTTCACAACTCACACAGTTTTAGGCACAGCCAAAAATAACGAGGAAAAAACCCGTGTCACCAATGGAAATGAGGATCATAGAGTCAGTACTCACAGACCCGCTTGTTTTCAGTTCAGGATTATTGCTTTAACACTAATGATTGACTGAATATTCATTTGCTCACAGGTACACGTAACAGATATAGGCATAGATGCACACGCACACAAATGGGAAATAGAAATTCCTGCCTGTGCCACCAGAAGAGATCAGGTTTCATTCTGTCAGCCAGGCTGGTTGTAAGCAATCTTCTCACAGCTTGCTAAGGATTATTTATGAGTTGCTTAGTTTAGAGACCTGGCCAGGATTCAGGCCTTCACTATGTACAGGAAATCTCAGCCTTGGCATTACGGCCCATCCTTTGTAAGCAAGATTCTGTCCTTCCAGCAGCTTTTAGGGCTACTCAGTATTTTTGGCAAGAAACCCACTGTGTTCCTTTCTTTCAACTGTAGTTTTCATAAAGCCTGGGCCAGAATTCCCTCTTCTTCACTGACAGCTAAGACCTCTCTGCTGCAGCTTTTTGCATCACAAAAGATACAGGTTTGCTTCTGAGACCAGTTTCAACAGATCTCCATGCTATTATGATCGCAACCCAGCCTAAAAGTGCTAGAACACCATGCACTCATCTCCAGGTTTTCTGGTTCCAAATTCCCTTTCTGCTCTAGTTCTCTTTTCCAATTCTAGCTCTTTTCCAATATAAGCAACCCTTATGCAATCAACTACCTACATCTGTACTAGGAACTAATGCTAGCGTACTAAAATACTAAATACTAATAAAATACTAATACATTTGTTCATTGACTACAAAGTCTCATCAGTGAAATCCAGGCTCTGTACAGAAGGGATGGGGTTATCAGCTCTTATAAGAAAGGAGAGAGCCAGCTTCTGCTCTCACTTCAAACAGATTTGAAGGCAATACCAAGGACTGAAGCCGTAGATGAGACCAGACCACAGAACACCACACACTGAGAATCTCATAGTTACAAAGAACTATCTGACATAGAGCAAGTCCGTACTAAAAGAATGACACTGGTAACTACTAATGATAGCCCATGCTTCTCCTAGCATCCACTATCCCTAAGTAACTCATTCAAACACCTGACAAAGCAGGGTCTACTACAACAGAACCACTGCTGGGACTGAGTAATACCGGACCATAAAAGACAACAGCAGAGAACAGGGCAAAGAAAATTCTTTACTAAAGTTACACTACAAGGAAATAATCAAGGGAGGGGAGGGCAATACAGGAGTAAAAGGGATTCAGAATATAATTTCTTAATGCATAGTTTGGCTATAAATTGGGTTTAAAGCTTCCAATGTTCCCAAAAAACTTTTAAAGGATTTTTAAGTATCATAACTATTTCACATAGGGCTTTCATTTATATTTCAACTGAAGCCTTCTTCCAATGGCACAGCTAAGCACTTGTTTGATACCAACTCCTGTGTGGCAGGCAACAGTACCAATTCATGAAGTATACTAGTGCTCCCCATGTATCACTTACTAAGCAGGCACTTTTGAAATATTTGAAAAGTGCCTACATGCCGTTGAAAGGCAATGCAAACTAGGCTCAAATTACTTGTGAAAATATAGTTTCAGCATTCTTGAAGAATATTCCTCTACGTTTAACCCTGCTTAGTTTGTGAGAACTGATAGGATCACAGCAGGAGTCAGTATAGCTGGAGGTCTAGCAAACTGAGGAAAGAACTATCCTCCTTTTAAATGAGGAAACAAGCTGACAATGAAAGTATTTTGCATCCTTTCCTGTAAAGGCTGGAGCTAAGAATGAACAAGGGCCATTGCTGGCAATAAGGGAACCCAGTGCATTTATAAATCAGTGCTCCCACCTTGCCATGGAATGCAAGACAATCTTGGGCAGCAGTTTCTCTCCCACTGGGCATTCAGGTGGTATGACAAGTCCAGGAAGCTTTCAGTACAAAGCCTCGGTGGGCACCAGCTGCTAGAAAGTAGTTGGCATAGTAACTAATGATTCTGTCTAGTGTGGCAGCTCCCAGCATCCTGCTGACTTATGTTCAGGCACTCAGAAAAACAGAGAACATTTTCTTTGGCACACTACATGCTTCTTCCATCCCTAACAATAGGCCCTAGATCGGGGCTGGCTATGGAGCAATGATAAACATAGTGGGACAAAGCCCAGGACGCTGGGGGCCTGGCTGGGATGCAGGACTGTCGGGCCTCTCACAGAGCTGCTTGCCTCAAGGCCTTTCTTTGTCTTTTCTGCCTCTTTCCCTCCCCTCAGCTTCAAAAGCAGTAAATTAAAAATTGAAAAACAGAGCAACAAGTCTTCGAGAAGTGTTTGCTCCTGGCCTCTGCTGTTATCAGGAGCATCAACGAAACAGCAACTTTGGTCCAGTTTAATCAGCAAGAGTCTGCATTTTAGCATGGTCTGCAGCTCTGATTGCTGGAACATGCAAGCCCCTAAAACATGCAGCAGCAGCAGCTATGTTATAAAGGTAAAGAAAGGTAGCTTTGCAAAAAACCAAGGGCAAACAAAGCATTTTTAATATTCCTAAAAGAGCTCTGCCTGGGACTTTGGAGATCCTCTGAGGCACAGGGTGCTGTCCAGAACTTGCCACAGAGCAGGCACTCAGAGACAGAAGGGGCAGGAAGCAGATGGCCTGTATAAAATGAGGATGCTATCACCTGGACTGCAATCTGCTTTTAAGCTCCACAAGAGAAGCCAAGGAAAAGCTTTCAAAGTTAATGAGCAGCCTGTCAAGGCTACATTGGCACAATAAACGTGTGGAACTGCATTTTGGGTTCAAATCCAGTTCAAAGTGACAAATACAATCTCCCACGGTGAAGGTGTTGCAGAGATGTAGAAGAGTTTCTGTCCCAGACCATCAATCAAACTTTCCCTTCTTAGTGATGAGGCACAGATGCAGGCATCTTATAACAGTTTCAGCCTTAGTTCTTCAGCTCCCCACTTTCCCAGCAACTCAAGATACTTTTTCCTATGCAAGAGGCTCTTACCATGAGTATGTTTGTGCAATGAGGCAACAGAAGATGTACAAGGTCCATGTGAAACACCTTGGGACTGAGTTGGTTTAGGCAAAGACCATAATAAGTTCTGTGGATTTAACTACAATTTCCAGATCCATTCACAGGTTAACTGCAATAGCTACCAGAGGCACAACTCAAGCATCCTAGGACATTTCAATATGCATAATTACTAGCAAATGTCAGGAGTCCCCCTCTGCTATTCTCACAATTCCCCCTTTCAACTGAGAGAGTTGATGTTGTTACAAGAATTTTATTCAAAATCAAAGATGTGAGCAAAAGCATCCAACCCATCTCCTCGTGGTGCAGGATTAGTGCATGTTTCAGTGGCTGGAGGAGTCCATGTGTCGCACTCTCAGCTGCACAACTCCACAGGCAGGTACACATTCAGTGCCAAGATTTTTCCCTGAGATTCCAAATTAAACTTATTTTCTCTGTTTTATTGCATGACCTTCCTCTTATTTCAGGGCTAAACCTTCACTACTAGAGCTATGCCTCCTTCGAGCTTAGCCAGCCTTGGCACAGTTAACTCCCTTCATCTTTTTCCTCAACTCAGTCCCTTCTGGCCTTTGATTGTATACTGCTTTTCTGTGAACTTTTTCCACTTTATCAGTATTTGCAGCTAGGCAAGTGCTCAAAACTGAGCACATTATTCCAGATGTGCTTGCACAATAGCAATACAGGGAAAGCCCACTGCCTTCTTGCTCCTTCACTTTATTCTACACATACTATCAAAGTTCATGGGCTTCCTTCTTTTCTGGTATATGCTGCTGTATAATTTATTCCCTACTCCCTGGCTTCTAAAAGTTATTCCTGCTATGTCCCTGCCACTGAGAAACCTGGGTTTTGGAGCAAAAAGGTTTTCTTACAACAAAGGCAATGTAGTACCTACTCAGTTCTGCTGCAGATCAGGAATTAAGCGCATTTTAGGTCCTGGATCTCCATATACAGGCAAGGTCATGAGTGTAGCAGGTTAGAAATGAGGTGCATCAAAACAGCCTTGTGACAGTCTAGCAGGGGAAGGGCAGGGTGAGATTGTGGAGCACTGGAAAACCTGCAGGCAAGGCCTAATCTACCTCAACTATTCCCGGATTTAGCTGGCATTATCAACCTCTTACTTTCAGGACCACTAAACTTGCCAGTCTTAGCAAATGAAATATTTACCCTTCAGTGGAGACAATTTTTGTTGGGCCCCTAGTAGCATCCTTGGCTCCATGCTAATTACAAAATACTGTCAGTCTCTCTGATCTAGGGAATACTTGGCAGGTAAACACTGTATTTTTTTCTTCTCTTTACACATGGCAGCCTTGAAATACACTAGTAGAAAGGCTAAATCAAGAAGAAAACTAACAGCCAGCTGGCTGCAAAGTTCAATGCCTTCATCCTATTGTGGTTCATCAGGTTACTGGAGAACCAATGAAGGCAACTGAGCATATTTCCTCCATGTGATCTAGATTACCAAAATCACACAGCCTTCCTACCCTCCATTAGTGCAAACATAGGGGTGAGCTTTACTGAGTGGAAGGTGGTTCTGCCTTCATGTTTCCTGCACACAATTCCACACCTGCAAACACAGTCAGAGCCTGCAAAAATATTTTACCAGCAAGACATACATACAATAAGACTAACACAGAAACCTGCTATCATTTTGCCCTTATAAGGAAGTGTTGGGGAAGATTACCTGCTTAAATCTGACATGCAATTGGCTGAACTGTGCCATGTCATGTCAGCTCCCTGCCCCAATTTTAAAGTATTAATTAATTAATGAAGTTCAAGACAGAGCAGGTGGACTCTGAGTGAAGTTACCTCACTGTACTGCCTAGCTCTGCTTTGATTAAGATAAGTCATACAGACTTAGACAATGTGTTAAGTGCCACCTTAAACTTGATCACTCATCCTAGTCCAGGCAGAGTTTCTGGCATGAATATACACACTCCACAGAATTCAAAGTACCAGAAACTTAGATGCAATACTGCACCACTTAGAGATGGGAAAGGTGTTCCTCACTGCAGAAGTTCCACTATAAAATCCTGGCATGGATCAAGTGGATCAACACAAAACATGACTTGGAACTGACATTCTTCTACCTTTTCCTCTATCAATGTAGCCAAGTCTATTGAAAAATCAAACTGGAAGACTGATGGGCTGTATTTATTCCTAGCCATATATTTTTTTAGTGCTTTATCCAAGCAGATTTTGCATTTTATGGGTGGATAGCAGCAGTAGCATGTGAGAATGAAAACAGTAAGTAGGCACCACTATCTGGTCTAGAATATGCTTATGACGGAGTCTGTAATTAAAGTCACTAATCTCTCCTGGAAACCCATATTCCCCACCTCTCTCTAGAGAGGCAAGGGTTAAGTCAGGATCAGTAAGTTAGCCGTGCACCCTGTAATGCCTTCTTTGAAAAGCCGCTCACACAGTTTACAGGGAAAGAGTGAGAGTGCAGCTGCTGTCCCAGCCAACATTTGGTTCCTATTACAGCAAATAAATCTCCCCCTCCCCCTTTTCTTTTCTTTTTTTTTTTTTTCCCCTTTTTATATTAAAAGTCCATCAAACACATTTTTTTCCTCCTTAATATTTTCCATTAAGTTTCCTCCTGCGTAGGCTTTCCCAGAGTGTGGTGCTCTTTGCTATATGTGTTCAAGCATCAGCTGCAAGATCCCACTGAATAAGAGAATGGGGAATGAAGAAAGCAGCTCAGGCCCCTTGTTCAAGTCTCAAGAGGCAAGTGAAAAGTTACAGTTGGGCTAAACTGGTGAAATCTAGAGCACTTGAGAAGAATAAACAAACAAACAAAAAACAGGCTGTTGAGTTTTGCAGGGTTAGGATTCATGAGATGGGGGAGAGTACTTAAAACACTCTGCCTCTGCCCAGAGCCAAATGCCCCTGCCACCATCAGACTCCCAAAAGACATAGCACAGGATGGCATTGCACTACAGGCCTTAATGGTTCCTCCAGGGTTGTGCTGTCTGTATCTCATACCACTTGAGGCCCAAATGACTTTTTTAGTTGTGCCATATGACCAGAGAGTAGAGATGTCATATGCTCCTAACTCTGCGTGCTTTGTTGTCCAAGTATTAAATATCAAGTACACAAAGAAACCTCTAAAGAACATGACAAGCCTCTAGAGTGCACAAAATTTGCACAGAAGTTCATGAAAGCAATCAACTTTGCTTGACATGCAGTACACCTATCATCTTGTTATATAGCAGATGAAGACCCTCTGATGGCTTGATAATTCTGACAGCTTAGATGGTCTGTCTATGAGGACAAAGCATGCTGAAGTATACAGTTCCCTGACATCATGCCTATAAATTTCAAGGCCAAGAATTACAGCCAGATAACAGAACTTCACAAAAGAAGTAACATTTCTATATTTATAATCTATATATCTAAAGGGAAGGCCAGAATCTGTTCTGTGCTTCCAGAGCAAAGACGTACAAATTCACCTAATCAGGGATTCTGGAAAGCGTCACCTGAAAGCTAGCTGGGACAGAGTCATATCAGGAGAAATGCTCCAGGTAAAAGAAGTAGAGTAGCAGCATGGGACCAGTAAGATGCATCTGCTGCTACTATTCAGTAACACAACTAAAGCTGTATAACGTCTAGCTGCTGAAATACAGTAAAATAAGAAAAAAAAAATACAAAACAAGAACTAAAGGTCACTTCTCTGGGTGTGAGGCTGTATGCTTGTGGTTAACAGCATCTTGTTTTTGAATAATTCCCCAAGCATTGATACAAGGGCAGAGTAAAGGTCCTCAAGAGACCTTTTCCCTTAAACAACTGAACTTTATCAATCTAGCTCCAAAGAAATGAAGCTAAAGGAGTTTCCCAATAACAAGAAGATAGACTTACAGAGTCCTCTAAGCCCCATGTCACTTATATGCTGGCGAAAGAGGCACCTCCAGCATTCTTATCTTCCCCATGTTATAAACTTGATTCTGTATGTAGTTTCTGCTCTCCTTGTCCCTCAAGTGGATTTAGATATGGTCACAAAGTAAGACAAGAAATAGACCAGATTTGAGAGCAATCTCCCACCTGTTAAACAGAACATTCTTCTGTTATGCTGGAGTTAAGGGAGAAAATTTTTTACCTCCACCTCCTGCACAAAGATCAACTCACCTGCTGTGGCTCCCTGAACATTTAACAATGGGTTAGAGAAAGAATAGGAAGAGGTGACTGTATCTGTGTCAGCACACACTTTCTAAAGTCTGTAACAAAGTGTTTACATAAAATATAATGGGGGTGGGGTGGAATATGCTCAGATCTACAAAAAGAAAATACTAGCCTAAGTTATTACCTATCGCAGAAGTTGATCCAGTAACTGTATATGCTGCATAGACGAGACCATCCTATCACACACATTGCAGGGGGAAAACAAAACAAAAAAACCCACATACACACACACACCCCCAAAACAACAACCATAACAAACAAACAAAAAGGCTACTGATACAGAGACCACAGATAGAGAGTACACACAAACCGTGACATGCAGACTATCAGCCATCCTAAAAGCAGCATGGCACATTGGCACCAAAGCAATCCCAGGGTTGTGGTGCTAGGTGTTTTACAGCTAGCTTTTTTGGAATCCCTGCAAGCCTCATGACGGCCACACAACGCTGTATTTGTACTGTAAAAGGCAAATGCTATTTTTCCCTCACCCCACTAGTCACCCAGCTTCCTTAGAGGTAATGGAAGATACTTTCTGGAAGTACTTATTTCAACCAAGGCAGCACAAATTCCTAGCAATGCTCTTCTCAAGCTAAAACTGACAGAAGTTTTCCAGGTCTGTAGTGTTCCTTCTAAGAATCCTCCAGAGATACCCTACTTGCAGAAAACTACTTTTCAGAAAAGAATTCTACCCTAAAAGTCCACAAGTTATTTTTCAAACAAATTTGCTGTATTTTATTGATAGCTAAAAAACAGCCCAAAAAACTTCAGAACAGAATGGCTGGTTCAATTTTGAATTACCTGTTATCAATTTTTAATACAGAAAGAGAAAATATTTTAGAAAAATCTGTAGCCAGCACTGGAACAAAAAAACCAACCAACCAAAAAAAAAAACCAGTGTACCTCCTTCCCAAAACTTCCTACACATCTGTCCCCTTCTATTGCATCCAAAAACTGGTGATGACATAGCAGGACTGGATTATAAAGAACTGCAAGAGAAGAGTGGAAAGACTTTTATTTTTATAAAGCCTCACCTGGAAAAGCAAACTCTTCAAGTACTGCAGAGCAGGAATCTCCCCATTTTTTGGCACTTTGTCCTCCAAGGATTAATACCACAGAAGCATGTTGCCTTGCCAGAAGAGACTATTTCAGTTTATGACAATTTTGGCCTCCTTGCTGGTCTTTTGTTTTAAGCTATACAGAATACAGTCCCCATTCCACTCCTAATGTTGTTCCATAAATTCCCACCTCCTGTTGGGATCTATCTACCTCTTTACCTGAAAACAGAGCTCAGCCTGCAGCATTTCCAGTAACCCAATGTTTCAACAAGAAAAATCACAGAGGAGTTCACATTATCATAAAGAAGTTAAATATTCAGTGGAATAAACTGAGTTACAGCATCTTGTTTCTGGCAGAGAAGAGTTAAGTGAGTAAAGGGGAAGCTCCCAGCTAACTGCCTTCAGCACATACAGCAGTGAGCAGTGTCTGTTCCTGCTTTAACAGAGGCTTTGTATGAAACCTTGGTTTAGCCACCACATTTCTCTGTCTCTCTCTTTCCTTATTGGAGAGATAATCTGGTCCCTCTAGTCTCAGCAAGGGGTTCTGGGGCATCATGGATGTAAATCTCTGCCTATTTTATGTGGCCATTACAGAATAAAAGATTAAAATTACTATGATTATTTTGGGAGGGGACATAGAGCAGAAGACAGGTGAGGAAGCAGTAATTAGAAAGGCAAAGAAAACCAAAGTAAAATAAATTTATTACTCTAATACGCTTAAGCAAGTGCAAAGGTGCTTCACTGACACGTGGCACAAGGTTCTATAACTCAAAGGGTAAAATACAATAAAGCAACACTATTGCTAATGCTTGCACTCTTGGCTTAATTAATTTTCTTTTATTTCCCTCTCTCCATCCTGGCACTGTAAAGAAGAATGTAGCGCATGAAGGCTGGGGGCAGAAGTGCTACACAGGGCTGAGGCAGCATACCTGGCAGCTGCTAAAACAGAACTTCAAAGTCTCAGCTCCCTTTGAAAACCCATCAGCCAAGAACCACTCCTCCCCTTCAGCTTCTTTAGGAGCTGGTACACTTAACCACTTCAGCATGTTTGGCAGTTCTACAGCCACTTCCAAAGCAGGTGGTGGAGTGGAAAATTGTGGGAGAGCCCCAGTCACTCAGTTGTCTCCCTCCATCCCTAGCAGGCAGCAACGCATGTGCTGACCAAGCAGGCCAGCTGACAGACCACAATTAAGCACAGAGAGCAGGGAATTTGTGATTATACCTCTGAATCTACAGAAAAGGCCCAGGCTTACCTCAGTGAACTTAGTCGATGATATCTTTCTCCAGGAAACTGCTAAATCTGATGACAGACAAAGTCTGTCATTAGAGGAAGATGAGTAAAAGGATGTTCAGATAATTATATCATATAGTACAAAGAGCTGGCACATTCCAAAAGGCAGTTCCCAGACTTGTCTAGGATTTGTTGAAAGATCCCTCTCTGTCAGACCCTGTCTGCAAAAGATGCTCGATTTGCACAAAACTTATTTGGATCACCTAGAGCTTGAAGTCTTTTACGTGAGATTTCTGCCTCTGCCTACAACTGCAGGCTAGGAGGTAGAGACTGTAAGCACTGGTTTTATTTGCAGCAACTAGAAAAAAAGCTTTTAGATTCTGTCTATCTGAACAGGCACCCATATTTGTGATGTTTCCTCCTCCAGTGTGGACAGAAGAGCCTATGATGCAGTTGTGCCAGCTCTGTTGGTCATCCCAACTGCATACTATATCCATCTTTTCCCCTCTGGGTTTGAGAAGAATGGGAATCCAGGGATGGTGCTGTTTCCTTAGGGATACAACTTTGCTTGATTCCTTAATGACTGATTTTGGGTAGGCCTTTCAATTGCTAGGTCTTCTGGACTGTGTATGGGTGTTGAATATTTCTGACGACTCTGGAAACCCAAAAGCCAAGAGTAGGTATCTTCAGAGGAAGTGCAATAGCTTTCATAGGAATTTGTGGTTAAAGATGAAAAAAAGTTATGCAATCTTGTATTCCAGTCCAACCCAATCCCTTTTTCTAGAGCCAAAATGGAATTGTTTCCTACAGTGTACAGAGAAAATTGTATAATTAGTCAGAAGCTCCCAGACTCAGGAACACAGATGGGAACTATGGAATCACTACCTCAGGAATTTCACCAAGTGATTGCATGTAATGCTAAGCATGAGCACATCAAAGATGCAGCTGCAGATGCTAAACCCTTATAAGGACAGGCTGAAATACCCCAGCCACTTAGTGGAATAATGTCCTTTCAAGAGTCCCCTCCTAGCATAAGGCACATCAAGAGAGGACAATAACAATAGGGTCCAGTGTCCTATCAAGAAATGTCCATTATATGCCACTTCTTTATACTTGATGCCTTTCATGGTGTTTCAGCAAGCGTTCTAAATAGAGTAGACTTTTCTCACAAAGGCCACAACTGGTACATTTCACAGAAAATGAGCCTGTAGTAAAGACAAGAGTACAAACATGGCCTCCATACGGCTTGAGCTGAACATAGTAACATTTGCAAAGAGGTTAACCTTCATGTGTACTGTGTTTATGGCTCTCTAGAAACTAGTTGGAGTATAACACAGTAAGAAGGCTCTCGCATAAAGGCAAGTAACAGACATTAGAAAAAAACTGTAAGTAAATGACAAGAGTAGTCGTTACCTAGTTCTGCTACCTAACAATATATACCATAAACACCAGAGTGGGATTTTGATAAATAAGATGCAAACAAACATGCATTCTGTAGCAACAAGCAGAACAATTCACAATCTGTGAAGTTACACCATATCAGGAATTTAGATAATTTCAGAGTGAGACATGCAAACAACACAATATCCAGCACCACAGTTCTCTTTCACAGAAATGCTCCTCAGTAACACAGGCCTAATGTCTACACTCACATATTCAGGTTCTGCAATGCTTTAGAGGTCATAATTTGTTAACAAAGAATTTTTTCTGTTTAGAAAATACCAATAAAACTACTGCACTACGTGAATCATTCTGTCTCCTATGCCTCAAAACAACCTAGAAATTCGTTCATAACTTTCATTCTCTTTACACAGATAGTAGAGGATACTTTCATATTTAAATCTTTTGGGTTAGCATCAGCAGCAGGAAAGTGGAATTTCAGACACAAATGAAAACATGATTCTGACCTTCGAAAAAAACCAAAATCAGTTATGCAAACAGTGTCCTGAACAGAAGGACAAAATATTTAAATGACTAAAAATGGACTGGATCCAAGGTTCTTGAAATATACCAGAATAATCCAATTATTAAAACTGGACTTTCAAAATTATTTTACTAGTACCTATTAAGTTATTTTATCTAATAAATAATTTTAAAGCGTGTTTTATATATTTATTTATATAAATTAAAATAAAACATTAAAATATTTGTGAACTTTAATAGATAACAGAGAAGGTTATTGTTCCTGTGAATTTTTAATGAAATTAATTCCACATTAAAACACAGCTCCTTCTTGAGGGTTTTCAAATTTGAAGAAAGATTAGCAAGTTCTCAATATTCAAAACCAAACTCTATGAAAGGCAGCTGTTCCAAAAATCCTAATAATCAGCCTTTGTTGGAACTGTTCATAAAGGATAAGCTCTAAACTTACTTTTTTTTTTTTGGTAAGGAATTTTGGAAACAGAAGGCTAGGGTGATCGCTGTCAGTAGGAACAAAAATCTCACTCTCTTGGAGAATATTCTGGAGACATTATATGCAGTTCTTTCTAATAAAGAGATGTGTTTATCAACGCACCTCATCTTAAGAACAGCAAAATCTCTGAAGAATCACTTTTGGGGCACTCTCAGAGTTTCAAGAGCCTGTGCTTAAATCTTCCACATACACAGTTTTCCTTGATTCCTTTACAACAAATGAGATTGTGTTCTCTTTGCAATGTTGACTGCCTGAGTTGGAAAGCCTTTAACTGCTGCTCAACTTATCATCCACCGGGAGATACTTACAAGAAGCCAAAATCTTTAGCATCATGAGACTGTCAAAGAATCTTACACCCAAGTGCCTTCTAATGGAGCTGAGATCAGAAATATATTGAGCAGAACACTCTAACAAGTTACTTCAAGTTTTTTCTAACACCACAGTTTGAGATCTTTTAGGAAACAGACATGGGAAGTAGAAGTCAATACACTGTAAGCAGTATGTTGTCTTTAATGAGTACTGGAAAGTTCTTATTTGAAATTCAGAATTATTGTTTATAAGTGATAGAAGCCATAAATCCTAGTTACTTATTCATCAGTACCATAAAAGACCAACAGAGGTGTCAAACCTGAGCTGCTGACTAATATAAAGAATCTCATTCCATTTATGCTGTTCTGTGGTTAAAATCTCAGAAAAGAAAAATGCCTGAAAATGCTGTATTAGTTATAAAAATAGATGTGCATCTGAAAGTTCAAAAGTTTCTAGGAATGCCAAGCCTTTGTTGGTATGACTGTTAATGTCCTTGCAGATCTACACTCAGTCACCAGCAGCAAGAAACAAAATTCTTAAAACTTACTCAATTTCAAGTCTCAGCATCTGCAGCTTTTGAAAATGCTAAGTGAAGAGAAGCTGACATCTCTTTACTCATCAACATCTTTATCCTAGTGTCAAAAAAGAAACAGATGGTCCAGGCTTGAGGTTTCCTCCTCCTCTTCACATAGTCTACCAAACTGAAAGTTTTCTGAGCTGAATTTTGAAGAAAACTCAATTTTCAACACTGAAGACATTCACAGCCCAACTTGGCTACATTCTTCACAGAGAAGATTTTAATTTTTTTTTTTCAGCAACAAGGAAATAAAGAATTCTTTATGCATACAAAAGTTAAGACCACATAAGCCACAGCCCTTTTGCTCCAAAGGGTGACTCTTGTCCAGGCTAAGCATCCCTGACAGACAGCTGCCAAGTAGCATGTGCAGCATTGCCAGATAACAATCTTCTTAGACTAACTCCTCAGTCAAGTCCCATGTGCCAGACAGCAGAAGATAGAAAGGGCAGTGCAAGACATCTACTGAGCCAGATGCAACCTGAAATTCAAGCAAAGAAGCCACGCAACATCATGGATACCAGCAGCTGGAACATAAACAGTGTCTTTGATAAGGCTCCCTCACTTTGAGATTTCTTTTACTAAAGGTTGTCGTCTCAGGGCCAGTTTTCAGTAGACTTGGATCAGCTAGGCTGCCTTGGCCTCTCCCCACCTGGTTTGCTGTGGACAGTAATTGTATGAGAAATGTTAATAAAAGTTCAGTGAGTGCAACAGGAGAGTGTCTGGAAATTGTGGTATCTTTAAGCACTAACTAGCTTTTTTGCCACACCCACCCCACCCCCCTTTTTTTTAAAGAGGATATCCATCTTTCAACTATTGTTACAGAATGAAACCCTAGAAATAACTGCTTGTGATAAAGGACTCTGGATACATCGATATTTCCATCCTGACATTGCAGAGCCTACCTTTAACAGTGCACTTAAAAATCTTTGTAATTGGCACTGATTCTGGACAATCCAATAACCAGCTTTCTTGAGCCACCAAAAAATGCTGTCTTGCTCATAACCAACCAAGTCCTCTTACCCAGAGCATTTTGGTCAAACTACTTACTGGCTGACAGCATACAGAGTTGGGTAAAGACTAATAAAGTACTACTAACCACAAATGTTACTCATTACTATAATTCACCCTATTCCCTAAACAAAAAGCTGGCATTCCACAGTGGAGTTCTGGTTGCCCCACCTTCTTCAGATTACACAATATATGCACACTTCAAAAACCTATGAGCTAGTGAACAAGATCACTAAGCAAAGCTGTCTCCACATGCATAGGGAAGCTGAAATACTTCCTGAGTTTTTTTTAAAGGTGGCTTTTTTTCCCCTCCCCCTTTTTTGAAAAGAGGTTTTTGTTAAATGCTGGAGCCCTGCATGGCTCACAAACAGCTGCTGCTTGATACCTGCAGCCCAGAGAAGCC
The DNA here is from genome assembly GCF_000737465.1 of Haliaeetus leucocephalus. Taxonomy (NCBI): domain Eukaryota; kingdom Metazoa; phylum Chordata; class Aves; order Accipitriformes; family Accipitridae; genus Haliaeetus; species Haliaeetus leucocephalus. The sequence goes on along the minus strand of NW_010973368.1, from coordinate 3,993,443 downwards.
CTGGAGAATAACAGGCTGTCATGGAGCCAACAGCATACAATTCAGAAACTCTTGTGTCAGCTACAAAACTCCCCAGTCACAAAGGTGGGGAAAATTAGGTGACAAAGCAGGATCTTCATAGGAAAGACTGACTAACACTTTCAGGGACAGGAAAGGGGTTTCTTTGTGCTTTTGGCAGGGAATTCCCATTTATCTCACAGGATAAAACACCAAAGAGAGCCACATGCTCATCCTAAGCAAGCCAAGCTAAAACGTGACCTCGGTCTGGATGGAAAATGTGAACGTGCATTGGTGGTGAAAACTTCACTGTACAATGGAAGGCAGCCCCAAAACAAAGCCTAGCAGGAAGGAAATCCTTTGGCCCCTTTTGCTACCTCCTGCTCTGGCATTTGTACTTGGTCACTGAAACCCTTAACTCATCTGAGCTTGACTCCAGGCCCTTTGGCTGCTGACTTCAGAAAGCTGTCCAGGGACTACCCCATATGAGGGCTGCCTTCTGGAAAGGCTTTCCACATGGATCTCAGATCGCACCCTGCTCCCAAAATCTGGCAGGCTGACTGAGATAGCAAGATAATCCTAATTCAATTTCTCTTTCTCAACTGTACAACACCAATGTCTTCAACACAGCTGTTCAAGACCTTTGCTCTCACCAGTGACTAAACTTCCTTTCTAACACTACCCTCTAGACACCTCCATTTTCTTGAAGTGAAAAGGTATAGGGCAGACCTGGAAATCTCCAAAATATTCACAAGTTCAACTTCAGGACAGCCCTGGAGAGCATGAGGCAAATGAAGGAAAAGTTGCTAACCTGTCTTGTCCTTCATAAGCCTGGCTTACAAAGGGGATTTCCATTTTTACAAAGCAGCATTCTGTTGTGTGTCTGGTAGGGAGGATACAGAACATGCAGCTCTGAGATTTCAAAGTGCCTCACTGTGACCCACAGGAATAGCACAGTTCAAAGATGGGCCCATTCAATCCCTCTGTTCTTAGGCCAGATAGACCTGCCCTAAGATCAATGCCAGAAAGGACGCTCTTCTGGGAAACCTCCCAATGCCCTTCTCAGCTGCACAACTGTGAACTAATTCCAACAGCTATGGCATGGTAGCATGGCTTTCATTTCTACCTCACTACCTGCAAGACCAATCAATGGACAAAACTTGAGATCCTTGTGTGGGGAAGGGCCAGTGATGGATAAAAATACTGCTAAAAAAAATTAGGGAAGGGGAGAAACCAGACATTCGTGGGATTCCCTGACAGCTCTGTGCAGAAGGAAGGGCTGGGCTGGAAAAAACAGGGCCCCAGGTTCCTGCCAAGCTGTCTGAGGCCCGTCCTTTCCAAATAGCTCAAAGAAACAGCCAAGGCTCCCTTGTAACCCTTTCAGAACTCCTCTAGAGAGAAAGGCTGCTGTGGCCAGAGCTGCTCCCACAGAGCACCAGACTATGGGGGTCCCCTCATTCCTGGAAGGCTGTAAGCAGCAGAGTCTATCTCTGCCATGAGAGCTTCTAAAGTGAGGGCTACAGCCACATTAACCCTCTGAATACCATTCTGGAAAGCAACTAGTTTTAATGGTGATTGGGAGGTTTAAATAAATGCAGAGGAAAGGGAGATCCGCTGGTCACTTTGCAACATGAAATATCTAGAACCTACACAGGATATTTCAAATAGATGTAGGATCAGGGATGGCTCAGGGGAGGTTATATGTCAAGTAGTGCAAGACACTATAAGATTTCAACTTGTTCTATATTGAATTAGATACTTATTAGAACAGAAAACAGCATGTGACTTCCATCACAGCCAACAAAATCCACTGGTGGCAGCTGAAAGCAGGAAGAGAAGAGTTTACTAGTGACGAAGGAAAGAAGAAAAAAAAAATTGCATCAGCATGAACTGCCTATACCTGTTGCTCAGTTTTACATTTACTGCCATAATCAAAGAAAAACAAGTGCATATTAAAATAAAAAATTCAGTGTTTAGCATGGTCAGAAGCCAGCAAGATATTAGTATATACAAGTTAGGAGTTAGAAAATAAAGATACAATAGCATTACTTACATAAAACCAATGTTTTACTCCTACCTGATGTACTGTTTTCATTTTTCGTCATCTCTATAAAGACAGCCAGACAATTATTAGAGGGCTGGGAATATTTCCATTTAGAACTTAAAGAATGGAACTGTTTAGTTTAGGAGAGACAAATAAGAAGGGAGATGATAGAAACAGAGAATAAACAGTGCAGAAAATAAATCAAGCATTTCTGTTTGCCTTCATGTAATAAGGGTGCAGAGACTTTCAGCAAATTTGGGGGGGGGGGCGGAATTTAAAAGGGAACTTTTACATAATATGTAATTCACCTGTGGAACTCACTGCTACAGCTCAAAGACTACAGTTTTTCCAGAAAGTAAAAACATATTAACAACAACATCTACACTGGACTATGTGGAACAGAAAGTATTGTGAGAACTACAAGCCAGCTGTTAACAGTTGGAGGGTAAAAGCAAGCTTCCCCCTCAGACAAGGAATTTCACTGCTGCCCGTCAGAACATTCTCTGTGCTTCTACTGAAGATGGTGGTGGTAGTCACTCTGAAGCACAGGACAGGAGAACTAGACAGATTAGCAGCCCAGTCCAGGACAGCAAATCCTATGTTTACATTAGGGTAAGATCAGTTTGTGGAGGCAGCTGCAATGAGAAAACCCAAAACCATTATGCAGTATTGGCTTGGGGGAAGGTATGAAACCTCTGTCACCCCCCTCCACCTACCAACATGGGCTGCTTGCTGGGAATAATGGGAAAGATCCTCATAGCTTCTCTGAAAGGAAGTCATGCAGTCAAAGAGAAATCTGCCCCCCTCAAATTTCAAGAGCTATTTCAAAAACCGTAGTTGCCCAAGGCCAGCATACACAGGTAATGCAGACATTGTGCCCCCTGTGCTCAGCTAGAGCCAGTCCAAGGGAGGCCCCAGGCTGCAGCTCCAGCAAAGCCTCCCAGAAGTAGCTGAGCAGAGAGGACACACTCGCAGAAGTCTGCTGGTGCCCCACTCTGCCCTGCTGTGAGGCCTCACCTCTCACCTCCGGCTCACAGCCCCAGCACTGGCTCCTGCAGTCTCCCTGCACGTGGCCCAAACCCCCTTCGCCTCTGGAAAGGGTCCTGCGATTAATCTCGCTTATTACCTCGGAAAAGTAACAGCACAGCGGCTGCCAGCCAAGTCCGACTCAACAGCGTCTGGGGAGCCGAGGCTGCAGGGCCAGGCCTCAGACTGTCTGGGCAAGTCACGAGCTTTCCGCCTTTCCTCTCCCGGAGGCTCCAGACAGACACAGCCAAGGCCTAGCTGTGGGAAGCAGGGATCCTTCAGGACTGTGCCAACCCATGGTGCTGAGGCTCAGGGTGATTTCCAAGCAGGATGGAGAGTAATTGGACCTGCCATCACAAGTTTCTTTAGTGTGACCAAAATATATATAGAAAAAAAATACAAGGCAAGCCATGTATTTCTGAAGTTTAAGTCAGCCAATTCACTTCCACAGTTAACAAGTTGTCACCAGTGACCCTGGGAGATGGGGGGGGGGGGGTGGTGTAAAAAAAATGTAAGAGGTTGCTGGGGCAGGGAAAGGGTGTTACAGGCACAAATATGTATGGGTAGAGGAAGAACATGCACAAACCAGAGACAGGATGAGTTGCAAGAACATACAGCTACCCAGGCAGTACCCCTATTTTTTGCCTGCCCTCCTCAAACCTACTCTGAGCAGAAGGTAGTAATACACCAAACCCCAAATTCGGGGCTCTCAGAAATGCTGCTTCTCAAGGACCGCAGGCAGAATCTGCATGACAGAGCTGCCGAGGAGATGCAGACAGGGGATTGGGCATGGAAAAAAAAAAAAAAAAAAATCACTGTACCCACCCTCAATTACTCCTTCACCTCAAATAAAGAAATTGAATTAAATTTAGGCATTAAAGCTAAAGAGGTACAGAGAAAAGAGGACAAGCAGTATGAGGAGTAAGGAACAGACACATGGCTATGCTAGCACAGGGCTGGACTTGGTGCTGTTGGCCTGCTGCTGCTCCAGCATTTCTGTACTGCTTAGTTAAGGAGGTGTTAAGGTCAATGCAGTTTACTCAAACCGAACTGAAGGCCTACTGTGTAGCCCTCAGTGCCTGCTGCTTTCTCCCTTCATTTCCTGCAGAGGCATCAGTGCAGCAATCTCCAAGTTAGCTTGTGCCTAGATGCTGTGCAAACAAATAGGCTCTGACCACTTGGCAAGTGCGGCACAGGACAGCAGTTGGGCAGCCTCTACCTTGCAAGAGACTGCAGGGAGCTTGAAACAAATGATTCGGAAGAGAACAAAGTCACTATCAACCTTTAAGATGCAGAACTACAAGGCAACACATATGTAACAGAGAAATAGATTTATTCTTATAAAAACTTGGCATTAGCTGCCAAGATCCATGGGAATTCTCTCCTCCTTACTTCTAGCTGCAAGACCATATGTATTTAGCTCTTTCCCACAGCCCCTACTGCAATGTCCATACCGCTTCTGCCATGCTAAGCCCACCCGGGCCTAACTCACAAGTCTTGCAAGAAAGCAAGACTATTCCATCAACTGCTCACCCTTCTATCATTGTGAGAATCACCTTGCACATTAGCACATGTCTTGGCTATTCTAGTATCACTCTTCTCATAGCTCTTCAGAGCCTGTCCAGTCAGGGTCCAAGCCTGATTTCTTGTTTTACATTCCACATGTCCAAAATTTAAAATAAAAACTGAGGAAACAATGAAGCCACCTTCACCTTCCCTTTATGTCAAGCACAGCAAGCTGTCCCTTTGACACAAAGGATCAAGACTGGTGAACCACAATTAGCCTGTGATAATTGTCTGGGGTCTTTCTGGCAAAACTCAAAGTTTCTGTGGAAATAGAGAAGCCACTTACATCAGCACAAAACAAACTCTCAGAAGAGATCAGAGACTCTTCCACACCCTCACAAGTCCAAAAGATATATACTTAGTATGGTCAGAGCAGAACATCTGAAACCTAGAACATGTAGGACATGTACCCCTAGCAGTAAATGAAACTAGCATGAAGCAGTAGTAGGCTCTAGGTAGGGAAGGAGGATATAAAGTATCCACTACCCAGCCAAGGCTAAGGAAGGCCAGTGATTAAAAAGAAGGTTCTGGTTTGGGGGACTGCAAAAGCAGTGCAAGATTGTCAGGGGATGTGGCATAGGGTTCTTATCGTTTGTGAGCTGGGCTGTGCAAGAAAGCAGAGTATACAATCATTTTTCTGTGTAGAATTTTTGGGATACAAATTAATACATATTTGCTATTAGAACAGGAACAGGAAGCCAACGTTTTAAGCAGTACTGGATTTCCTGCACCCATATTGTTCAGTTGATTTGTACGCCATAAACATATGCAATGTGACCCAGAAGCACCTACTATGTGAATGCTCTAACTATGCTGTGAATGGGCATGAAGTCTGATTCTTTCAAAAAGCTGCAGGCTTACTGCACATCTGATATTTCCAGAATTTCCACACGAGGCATACTGTTTGGGGTTCCTGAAAACCTGAGATGCCAAATGGCTGGGCGGCATCTTCTAGTTTCCCACCCCATTTGATACATCCAGGCAAGGAAAAATAAAAATGAAAATACACAAAGAGCAGCCTGTTTGGGAACCTGGACATATAGCAGGTATGTGCACACAGTCCGTGAAGCCCTGAGCAGCTGCTGCTGTTACTACCACTGAGAATGACACCAGAGCAAATTAAACTTAGAAACCCTTAGATCAGAAAATTGAAAAAATCTGGGTTTATATAATTTAACCCAGATTAGATAGCCTGCCAACAAAACATCATTTCTCAATGAACCTGAGCACTTTGGTTGAAATCATAAGCTAAGAAATATTTTGGGCATGTCAACCAATGCGAAGAAGATAACTCCTTGTTGCTTACTGCAGTAGCCCTCCCAGGCTGTCTGGTATAGTCTGGACTGCCATTCTACCCTCTGATTGATGACAGGGAAGCTTGCTTGCCTGCCTGCCCTAACCAAGTTAGATAAATCTGTTAGAAGATCCATGGAAAAAATACGCCAAGTACTTTAGAAGAGCCAGGTTGGTCTTGTCTTTAGGTTTGAGAAAGATGTTATGAAAGAACAAGAAGCTAAGGAAACAGAGGTCTGAGAAAATACTGACCAACACTGCTGAATTCTTGCCTACTGACTGCCCATATGAGTTCTAAAAGATGAACCTGAGCAAGGATGGCTGCTGTTGAATCCAAGGTGCCCACAGAAAACACAGAAATCTGTACCAGTTAGAAAGAAATCTTTCATTAGCTTTGGTCCAGGTCTTGCAGATTAAGTGACCTGCAGAGCCCAAGTTATTCTTAGAGGAGAAATCCACTGTCTTTTCCAAAAAAAAAGTAACACAGCAGCTGCAGATTCCAGTGCCAGAAGCTTCTAGAAATGTCTACCATCCCCACCACTAGGGATTATGCACCTATTTGCCAACCAGTACTCAAAAGTTAGTTTAGGTTCTGAATCAACAAGCTTTGTTCTCTTAAACACCTTATTTTTCACCTTTATTATGCAACTGAGAAAGCTCTCAAGAGAATACTTTTTCAACAGCAGTTCTAGTAAGGTCTTGGCTTCCGAGACTGGAAATTAGCTTCACTGGATAATGAGGAATCACTTTCATATTTGTTGTCCTCAGATTACATTACTAAAATTGTGATAAAAATTATACATGGGAGTCTTAAATACTTCTACTACAAAACATGTAATCACGTTTAGTGCCTTTACAGCAGAACATGAAAGGGTGACAATCCTGCCTGATGGATAGAGTGAGAATCATAGAATTGTTTCGGTTGGAAAAGACCTTTAAGATGATCGAGTCCAACTGTCAACCCAACACCACCATGCCCATTAAACCATGTCCTGAAGTGACACGTCTGCATGTTTTCTGAACATCTCCAGGGATCGTGACTCCACCATTTCCCTGGGCAGCCTGTTCCAATGCCTGATAACCCTTTCAGTAAAGAGATTTCTTTTTCTAATATCCAATCTAAAAGCTGAGAAGAAGCTGAGATAACACTGAAATAAGGCAATGAGACAGGACTAGGGTTAAAGAACGAGAGCACAGATTTGGCACAGCCTCAATGAGCTACAGAGGGCAACAAAGGCAGGGCTGCAGCAAACATGGCAGAGGCTGACAGCCATGTTACTGTAGTCAGAAGTAAGCCCATGTACAACTTGGAACATCTCACCTCTTGTGTAGCCCTGCAGGCTACAGTGAAAGCCTAAACCATCATTTGCGTGGGGATAGCACCAATGCTTACAGAAAGTGACTCTCCCTCACAAAAAAAAAAAAAAATCTCAAAAGGCACAGCAATGCAGATTTATAAAGTAACATTTTAACATATCCAGAACTGTTCTCTGTCTCTACATTACAAACTCAAGATCTCCTTTGCCTTTTGGCAAGCAGATTTGGCACCTCATCTCATACAGCCAAAAGAACTGAACAAAAGAAGGGAGAATTTCTTTTGAAAAACATTTAGGTAAGTCAGTACCGTGAGAGGGGGAATTAAAGAGGAGGAAGATTTGTCAGTAAGAATAGCCTGAATTCTATAGATTGCAAGCATCAAAACAAAATTTACAGACAAACCTCAAAATGGGTTAGATTTACCACAGAGCCATACAAAAACTGTAAGGACTGAGTTTCAGAGACAGATGTGTGAACTGGAGCCAAGTACAAGCCAGATAAGAGACTCATTTACAAAACATTTCCATCCTTGCCGAATTCTACAACTGATAGTCCAGAACCTTAATGGACCAAAACAGGAAGCTTTTCTTCAGTCAGTCACCCAGCACTGAGCACAGGCTGACACTCATCAGATGACCCTCTACGAACTCCTTGCTCCAATGTAACATATCAAGTAGCAAAAAAGACATTTACAATACAATAGCTATCTCCATATATCATGACCTTGATATTAATTTTGGAATTCTCTCATTAAATAAAAGTTCACAGCCCAAGTAATCTAGCACTGCTTCAAGAATCCCTTTTTTTCATTTCCAGATTTACATAAAACTTTTAACTCCAGGTATTCTGGCCATTTAATACAAGCAGCCATGAAGATAAAGTAATTCAATAAAGAGTCTTAGACATGTCCGTCGCTTGCTCTGAGGATAAAAACAGAGCAACTGAAGCACTGAAAGACCAAATGGTTCACAAGATGTTTGAAGATGGAATCTTATTCCAGCTGTGACCAGACAATTCCGAAGTACTTTTGGATTGCTGTACAAAATAAAACAGAATTTCTAAAGGCATTAAATTATGCATACAATGCTAGATGAGGCACAGCCCTGGAAGTTGTTCAGAGTGGAGTTCTGGGCACTAAATGATGGGTTCTCAGATCTACAGGTAACATGGAACTGAAATGGTTTCAGAGCAATATGGTAATTACAGTGACTTCTGCAGAGTTCTGCAACAGAAGATTTTGACCATGAGTAATCCTTTTCCAGCTATGTCTGTGAGTCCATGCAGAGGTGCAAGCAGGGTTGAGAAAGGAACAGGAAGCTCTAGGACAGCCTGCACTCTGCTGCTCTCTCAAGCTATGTAGGAGGGGAAGACAGTTTACACCTGCTGGATAGGTTCTTTATTTGGGTTAGGTAATAGCTTGCCTGGTTGGGCTCCAAGAGCAGAATCACCACCACCTCTCTCAATAACTCTAAACCCCAGAGGCAAACATTGTGCTGGAACAGAAACAGGCCAGGAATTCATTTCTCGCATTCCTCTTCTTCAGGCAGGATGAAAAGCAGTGACTGATGAAATAAGAACAATTTTTCTTGAGCTTTCTAAATCCCATTCCAATGCTCCTATTGAGGGACCCATTTGGGAAAGGATGACCACTCAGGTCACATGCCTTCTGCACTGTGTATCTGCCTCTCTCACCTCCCTCCATTTTCCAGTAGCATTCAGGCACTAGTGACAAGAATCATCATTTTCATGTATACAGTGATTTCCAGTCCTAAACTCATGTGCTGGAGAATATCTGCCTCATTATTTTATTTTAAAAGACAAAAATGAAGGCTTAGGCAAAGGAATAAAAGTTTACTGAAGTGGCAAAGGAAGAACTCAAATGTCTAGCAGTTCTGGGCCTGTATTCAGCCTAGTCTACTGCAGCAAGCTTGCCTTGCTCCTAGCTTCCAAGATCCAGAATCCTTGGAGTATATCTCACTGCTCTTTCTGTCCAAGGAAGAATGGTTTCACTGCAGAACCAGAGTCCTCTGCCCCAAGTCCCATGAGTGTATCAGCCATAAATATAAATTCCAATGTCCAAAATTAATAAAGAGCATAAAGAAGCCATCTGAAAAAGAAACTTTTTTAAACACTGCAAGATACTGCTCTATCTTTGAACAATCTAAACTTCATATTCAAGGAAAAAGCATGAAGAGGAGGCCTTACTGGAGATTTCTGCAACACCAGATGTAAGTTTGCTTTCTGCGTATAGGTCTCAACACCAGCAAACGTAATCTTACAGATGCAAGGATAAGAAATGACCAAAGAGAAACAGATATCTCCCTTTCATTCTACATGTTCATCCATGCCGTTATTTCACCATGAACCTGCCAGCTCTGGGGACACAGCTCTATTTTCATAGACCTAGTTTCTAGGCTAGTCCTGAGAAGAATCAGTACTAGGCCCTTAAATGTTATCTTTTGAGCAGGAAGCCAAACACAAATTATGAATGAGCTCCTGAGTGCATTGCATTCTTCTTCAAAAAGCTGGAGTGGCAATTTTAACTTACCTGACTGCTGAAGAGACAGATTTTTTGTCAGCTATATGAGTGTCTGACTGAACAGCCCACAATGACCCTCTTTTGTTAAGTGGTGACCGGTAGCTCTGTGGGGCAGCTCCTTTCCCCTTGCTTATAGCTCCACTTGCCAAGTTCAGGTTTGTTAACTAAAAGAAACAAAAAACAAAAAACAAAACAAAACAAAAAAACCCATCAGAAACAATTAAAAGCCAAGAAGAGAGCAGAAGGTGTCACTAAGTAAATTGAGTAAAGTGTATAGAGTACGTACTAAGAGAAGTAAGACTGCTAGAGAAGGGAAATGTTCAGATGCAGAAAAACTGTACTAGTTGCATAAAGCAGTGGGAGAGATGACACTAACAGCCACCATGCTTGAGATGAATTCAAGTACCAGCATTAAAACTACAACCCTTCTAGTCACAGAAGAACAAAGGAAGAAAAGGACAAAGATGGGCAAAAATGCCAAAGAAAGGAACATCACGTTCCTGCCACGTGAAAAATTAACTCTGCATGCACTAATCAAAAGCTAGAAGCTCATATTACACTGAGCAGAGACGAGTGTCTGTCCAGTTATCATGAGCTGTGTCACAAAGCCAGCCATATGTATCTGTCCTCTCTCTACCCCTCTCTATGCAAACGTACAGGCACAACCCAACAGCATAAGTACCTTGGATATAAAATTCAAAACCAAACTCTACCACACATGAAAAACTTCTCACACAACCACTTCCGAACTGTTCACACAAGTAAATACACTAACTAATGACAGCCTAAAATCATGTTAGGTATATGTTTGTTTTATCAAGCTGTAAAGAAATTATCTATGTGGTTTTAAGCATATAAAAAGTATTCCATTGTTTCTTTCTCTGAGCATTCTTCTTGCATTGCTTATCTTCTTGAAAGATCAAACTCTGCAAGCAGACACTATATGTGGATTATTGAAGACAGCCTAAATACATCACATAATGGTATCTACTACAGCAGTTTAAGTATTAGTTTACATTTGAAACAAAGAACCAAACAAACATTTCATGAAGGTTACAAAACACTACAAAGGTTGCAAAGCTAAGATTCCCAGTCAGGCATTACCAGAATTAAGTTTATGACTGCCTTCAATTACATGATCACATGCTGCTTTTTAGGAGCACAGAACAGACCTGGTTGTGCACCAGGATTAAGGTCATACAGCCAGCAAGACTTACCTGTGTTACTCCTGCTCGCTTCTGTGGCAACTGTAAGGCATATAGCCAATGAGACAGATATAGGCTCTTCTTTCTGTCTGTGCCTTAACAACCAGCCCTGCATCTGCTCCAGATCTCAAAGGTGATGCTTAAGTCACTTAAGTGTGACTTAAGGATAGCTTGTGAATTCCCAGCTTTGAGATCTTAATGGTCTTTTACCATTAAGGCAAATTAATTGTGAGCAATTACTCAAACAAGTACATACCAACTTCATTGCGATACACTACACTCATACCTTCAACAGACTTGTGCAGGACTGCAGACTTCATATCCTCTGACTGAACTCTGGAACATGAACTAACATTGCAACTGGTAACATAGTAGGTTGCCACTCCTCCTGTGGTTTAGTAGTACAAGGCATCTAAGCACTTTGTAAGTTCAGAAATCTTAACTCCTACTTCAAGTTCTGGACAGGATTAAGTTATAGTGGTTACGCACTAGGCTTCTGCCCACTTCTCCAAAAGCAACTGCTTTCATCTCATCCCTTCTCAGCTCTACCCTTTCCCATTCTTGCTCCTTGTCTGTATGTCATTATTCTCACCTAATCAGTCCCAGCTTCCACATTTCAGGTGTCATTCTCCTTATCGTGCTCAGTCCAGTTTCATTCTTACAGACTTCGAGCACTGGAAGTGGTAAGTAAGAACACAGGAGAATGGGGTCTCAAGCCTCAGTACTCTAGAGGTGCAAATACAGAGAAATTCAGTTTAGCATCCTCAGTGTGGAGGGAACCTCCAGGAAGCTGAGAAACTCTAGCAGGTGCTGCTGCGTACATTTCACCTGAAGCTTTTAAGATAGTTACTGTGCAATCAAGCTTGGACAAAATTTTAAATTCCAAATTGCTATTCCAAAGCATGGGAGATCCAGAGATTAAAGAGAAAAGTTCTGTAGATATTAAAATGCACAGAATATTTTTTTTTTAATCCAGCCTTGGTTTTGGCCGGAACACTTCACCTTGCCTGAAGTGTTCTGAAATCTGAACATGAAGCACAGAAAGCATGAGTCCAAATGGAGAGAGTTTCAGAACATTACAAGCAATTTAAAAGAAGATCTTACAGTGGGACATATCGGGCAAGCTTAGTAATGGGCAGTGCTACCCATCTTATATGAAAAACAGCATTAGGTGTAATTTTGGTGCCTCTACCTCACCCTTAAGTGTTGTTGTCTTCCATAGAATTTAATTAAAATTTAAAGCATTTTCATTGCAATAACAGAAAGCTTCAAACTAGGTTTAGTTCTGATTGTGCCAGGCACTATGCAAATACCTAACAATGACAGTTTCTGGCCACAAAGAGTTTATTGTCTGAAAAGGAGCACAAAGGGCAAATGAGGCAAACACAGAGGCCAACATGGTAAATGAAATAGGATATATACAATTCTTAGCTTGTTAGCAACAGTGATCACAACTTTGCTAACACATCCAATGTGTGAAATGAGGAGAGAAAATTGCATAAAGTAATCTTCATCATCTTGATACCAAGAACCATTTATTCTGATGAATTACCACCTCACCCCTGCTCTATTAATGTGATAATGCTTTCCTCTCTAATACTGAATAATTGTTTTTTTGAAAGCTGTCTTTCTAAACAAAGCAGGTGAGCAAATAGCTTAGCATGGGCGGTAGGGACATTTCACACATTGCAGATAGACACGTGTTTAAACTACAGCAGGATTAAATACAGGCAAGGGATTCAGAATGAAGGAGAGAACACCAGCAAGAGTATAAGGTTTAGCTGCAGCCAGCCCACCCAGATGGGTGTTACTGCTTGTTACTGTGCCATGCGCTGAGACTGCTGCTTTCAGCTGCTATAAGTAACTTGCCAGGATGTTGCCTTGGTGGATTGCTGGGGCACTCCGAACACACCTCTGCTCAGCAGAGTTCATTTTCTAGTCACTAGTCCTCCTGTGCACCTGATGAAACTGTATTCTTCCCTTTATAGAGGCAAACACTGAGCAGCAAATCAATTGTTACTTTGGCTTAAAAGAAGATAATGTATAGCACCTGGACCAAAGCAGATACCAAAAATCTCCATAAAGAATAGCTTGCAGCTTCAGAAATTGTTGTAGTGAAAAACAAAAACAAACAAAAACAAACACCAAAGTCAAGAAAGGCAGGCTAGTGGGGCTCAACAGGGAAGGTGGTTATTAGAGTGGATCTACAAGAATAAAGTTAGTTTTCACGTTGAGTTGTATCAAGATGGGTTCAAATTCTCCTGCTTGCTAAGATTCCTCTTTTTCACTAGCAGTGAGGGACTTCAGAATATTTTTTCCTGACACTGACAATAAGACAGGACACTTGTGTGTGCTGTACTGCATGCTTCAAGCATCCCTATTTTCAAACATCTCTCCTCACATCAATATGTTCTCTGTGGAGTCTATAAAAGGCAAAATAATACACAGCTAATATCTCTCCTGATAGAATGATTCATAAAGTTTTGCCACAATTAAACTGTCAGGGACAGCAAAAGGTCACAGGCTGAAAGTAACATGCTGAGTGAAGAACACAATAGAATAGTAAATCCCAAAAAGTTCTCATGGAAGGAGGAGAGCCCACTTGATGTACTGCTATTTATTATCTAACATCAAGAAATAGGGGATGGAAGAACATGTGGGTTGTCACAGCCGTATTGACAAACAGAGCCTTGTGTTAGAAAACCTAACAGCACATATATGTACTGTTATACTTAGTTCAATACAGTGCTAATAAGCCAAAAGACCAATTATTGCATAATGCCAAAATACTTTTTCTTTAATTATTTTTAAGAGTTACAAGGTAAGTTTATGACTGCAATCCACTTACCTTCTTGACAGCAGAGACACATAAGCTTAGAAGAATTGGTCTCTACTGTCTCGCTTTATTCAAAGAAATTTATTTCTGAATAAATTTAAGATTGAAAGCAAGGCCACAACACAGAATGATACCCAGAAGTGCTGGATATAAGTGTTGAGGGTTTTGTTTTTGTTAATCTGCTTTACAATTTAAATAGGAAATATGAAGAAATGGGAAGAAAGAAAATTCCAGGACAGAACTGGTTCCTAATGAATAGCATCCCACAAAGACCCACTGTACAGTACCTTTAAGAAATCACAAGCAACAGTCAGAAGAGGACCTTAATATCTTTCACATTTCTGATCTACATTACACTATTCTTTCAACAGTTTCCCATTATCATATTCAAGAACCTTTTTTCTATAAAGTGAGTATTTTCATTTTGATTGTCTAATGTTTCAAATAAGCTAAAGCAGCAAATGTTAACAATGGTCAAAAAATTTAAAAAAAAAAAAAAAAAATCAGTGCTGCAGATCAGCCTCCACACTTTCAGGAAAAGCCTCCTAAAAGCCTGGGTGTTTCTCTTGCTAGTTTACAGGAGTCAACCAGAGTGAACAGGGACACACCATCACTAGAAGTTGTTACTCTGCCCCTCTTGGCAGAGAGCTGAAAAGTAACTTAAATTTTCATTACCAACATCCTGAACAGCAGATCCTGAGTTTCACTGGTCAATGTGTTACAACAACTAGGCAAGCAATGTACTACAAAAAAATGCCTACTTCATACTCCCCAGTTGGCAGCTCTATTATTTTTCTGCAAGAGGCCAGTCATATCCTGTTGCCTATAAAGTGCTGGGGACTGGAGATCCACAAAGTCTAAAGACCACTTCTCTTACTTGGAGCTACACTTGAATCCTCTCCAGTTCACCCATCTCATATTTCCATTTGGATCTTTCTGATTGGTGAGGAAGAAAAGGGATCCAGAGTTTGAACCATATTTCAAAGATCAAGACTAAGAGATATGCCAAAAGAATGCAGTCATCATAGGCCTACTTTAAAGTTTCTGGCACAATGTACCCTATCAACAAGTTTTAAAGGTATATATGAACATCAACAGTTCACCGAGAAACCTTTTCCTTTAAAGAAAGATTGGACAGAGATCATGGTAAGACACACATAAAATCACTGCTCCTCTACCTTATGACCAGACCAGAATCTTTAGGTTTTGATGCCTCAGACGGGACAAGATGACACTATATCATAAGCTCAAAGAAGGAAGCATTCCACTAGAAAACTGAAAGTGTGCAAAATGTCTCATCATTTGTCTCCTTTGCCTTTTGATCTATTTTTTCCTGTGTGCTCAGTTTGACTCCTTCAAGACCCTTCGGTCAATCCCTAATTTTCCATTTTATTACTCACCTTTCTCCAGCAATGCCATCTTTATCCAATAGCTTGTAAAAGAAATGTTTCTTTTCTTCCATTACCTGGCTTCTATAGTCACTGTATTTTCACCTGCCAAGCCTTCCTCAGACACACATACCCCTGAGGCTTTCAAGATCAGTGAAATATTTATACTCCCAGGAACAGAGGGGAAGAGCTAACAATATGCCATTAAAAAAAAAAAATTCGGTGTGTTCTTTCAGTTACATTTTTCTTCTTTCAGCCTTCAGAGATGACTATGGCTAGATGCTACAACAATATAAATATTCACTGTTAATTTGTCCTCTCCCCAGTGTGTATGTTGCATTTTCTTGGCTTCACCACGGAGCTCCCATGCACATCTGTGATCTAGCGCAGGCTAGCATGACTTGGTCTAACAGAGCACCCCAGTCTTCCAGTGCTATTGGAAACAGTCCACCTGCCTTGTCTTCCTTAATGCATCAAGATACTGGAATCCAACAGGCCATCCCAGTATGGGAAACATCACAGGATCTTAACCAGCTTCTTTCCTTAAGAGGCAAAGGAAACTCTAAACCACAAATGTCTAACACACACACACACACTTTCACTGTCTGAATAGTGGCACAAAATACACCTACTACAAATTCCTTGAAGAAACTATGTAATACAAACATATTTTTCTAGGGCCACCTTTCTGCTACCCAGGCAAGCTTGCTGACCACACCCCATACTAAAACACCTTCATTTTATGTAGGGATTTGAATTTGCAGGAGCAACCACCCAGAAGAAGGGAAGAACTGGGGCTAACAGCCTGGGAAGTGTGAAACCTGTGTGCGTACCAAGGCTGATCTGGCCAAAGGCCTGTGACATTCCTTCTCCGCTCATGGAGCTTACCAGCTTACAGGATATACATATGCATACAGAGCACAAGTGTTCCAGTCTCCAGAAAATGTTCCAGACAAAGACCTGCCAGAGACATTCCTGGGAAACCTGACAAACTTGCAAATTCCTTTGTAGTGTCTCCAGTGTATGCATCCATTTAACAATGGAAAAAAAATCCAAGTTAGTGCTGCTATTGTGGATGGCTGAACTCCCCTCTTACTTCTCCTGAAAAAGTCAGGCTTTCATTTACACACTCTCTGCCTCAGAACTTCACAGTGGGAGTGATTTTGATAAGGCACAGTCCTGCCAAACGTTTGATGATCAGGGTGTAGTCTTTCCCATAACATGAGTTCTAGCTGCTCAGCCTGGCCCATTTGATGACTCTCTGCAGATCTGCAGATGTTGCTGCATCATAACAAAAGCCTCTGCTCCTATTCCCTTTGGAGCCTCAGAGCAGAAAGGGTTCAATTCAAGCACTGCAGAAACTACACTGACATTTTCGTTTCCTATAACCTCTGCTAAGACCAGTTATATTACTGCTGATACTACAAATCAGTATTAAAAGTAATTCCAGCTCCTGCATGAAAAGCCTGGGGATGAGGAGGAGACAGGGCCCTGCAGCAGTAGAGAGCTGTGTGAAAAAGGAAAGAAAAATATCCCTCAGACTTCTCCTGGCTTCTTGCTCCTCTTCCAAGTTACAGTGAGATGCCTTTTTCCTTTACACTTCCCTTCCTCTCCATCAACAGAAGGGTAAAAGCTGACCAAATGGTTACATAAGGAAAATAAATCTGATTAAGACTCAGATAAAGTGGGTTGAGTCAAAGCAAGGGACTAACACTGAAAAAAACCCTTTGGTGGGGAAAATATCCCCACCAAATTCCTGCAAATATTTGCTGCACCTTGAATTTCATGGTCTTTTTGGAGTCACCATGTTGCGCCACTCAGGACTAGAACTGAAAGAGCTGATGCCCAGTGGGACCTGTACAGTGTGTTTAGGCACACTGGTATAGTTTGCTCTGTGGCACTTTTCCTCTGCTGAGGACAAGGCAGGCCAGGGTACCACACTGTGTAATTGAGACAGGTAACTGAGGAGTGGTTATTTGTTGTAGCTAATGTTAAGCTGAAGCTTGCTATTTTGGAATTTCTGTGGCATATTATTCCTTCTAGGGCACTGCAAAGTGCCCATTCCAATTCTTCCTTACTCCCTCTCCCCTGTCCTAAGGTTTAAGTAAACTCATCTGCTTCTTGCTGATTTCCACCTTCTGTCCAAATGAAAAATGTAGAATGAGAGAAGTGCCCCATCCTCCTATGGATCTGTCAGCATGTTTGCAGGAATCCTGGCTGCTGGATCTTGGGCACTGACTGGCTGCATAGCAGAGATGGAAGTAGCTCAGTATAGCCCTGCCTGGGTGGTCTGATGTTATCCCTGTGTTTAAACTCCCTGGCTAGAAGAGTTGGAGCTATTCCTAATGATAGCTGGGTCCTGAAATCTCACACTCTCCCTCACAGAGAGGGGCAGAGCTCCCACCAGGCTTCCCCTCCTCCTTCTCTTCTTCCTCCCTCCTGGTGAAGCTGGCCAATTCAACATATTCTGTAGTTATTAATGCTAGTTAACTGAAAAGTACTACAGCCTGGTAGATATCAACTGCAGCCCCCCACACCAGCCAGGGATAGGGACCTCACACAGACCCAGCACTGCAGAAGAAAACCTTCTTTTTACCTTACAGCATATTTCAGAGAGAAGTAGCATGCTATTCACAAAGAAAAAACACATAACATATCCAGGATCCAGCCACCTGGCTCTGGATCTACACACATGGTGTGCATTTTAATGTCCTCCTTGTAGAAAGTCCTGCAATACAAGCACACAGAAATATTTTATGCTAAACACACGTGAAATAAAGACTTTAGAATTAATGCCTGGTATGGAACACAGCAGAGGAAAAAGTAGTCTGGATTACTTTGGTCACAGCCTTCATCCTTCTATCCATCAGAAGAGGCCAATGGCTAACAGTAGGTACAGCCAAAAAAAACCTCTTGCTTCAGCTGTCCAGGAGTAACATAGTAGCCAGTAAGGTCCCTATACCACAAATCAAGGCAAGAAAGGCAATCAAGTTCCTGTACAATGAAAGAGGCTTACTGAACTGTGTCTTCAGGCTTCATTCCCCAACTCACCACCAACACATCTGCCTTGATTATCCAATAGTACTGTTACTATCTTAGGCTCATGCTAGGCAATGGGCAAACTGAACAAGAAAATATCAGGACAATTGAAAAATTGAGTTGAGTATTGTTAAGACACTGACAACACTGCAGGCAAACCACTACACTACACGTACTGACAAAGACATCATCACTCTGTAAAAATAGTTAGCAATCATTTACATGCCATAACTAGGGAAATCAATAATTTCAGGTACTGATTTCCTCACAAGTGTCCCAGTAACCCACTTATCCTAAAGGAAATATTTAGCTTGACTACAGTAAAGCAATGTAGCAAAGAAAAAGTCATAAATATGGAAGCAGCAGCATAGCACACATTCCTCAGTATTAAAGACAAAAGATCAGTTCTGAGCAATGGCCCAGCAAACTTACCAGCCTGCCTGACATATTTCAGAAGATGGAAGAAATTTTAGTTTCCACGCATCTAACTGAAACATCTTATTGATAAGGAAAATTAATTATTATTTCTGTATGTTAAAACCTAGGGATCTATCATTTGCAAAACACTCATTATTCTGTCTGAGGTAACTATGGCCTGTTAAGCTTTCTGCCTTAATGCTATCTTGTTGCACGAAGTTTCAGAAGGTAAGTATATTCTGTGACAATGACTATTCTCTTTTATTATCAGCTTTTACTCTGATGTCTTCCTACTAAACTGAATATCCCCTACATATTATGAGAAACATGAATAAAATCAACTTTATTTACCTTGTCATCCACTGCTCTGTATAATTCCTTCATACCTATCTCCTCCCTAAACAAACAAGCGTAATATTTTCACTTCCTCGTCAAAAATGCATTTTGCAGTTGATTGTTGTAGTCACTCATCTGTGAATCCCAGTTATTTTTCCTGAATTCACTTTAGGAAAGGCAACCAGAACTGAAAACAGTTTTTCACAGGAGGGCATGTAATTGATGCTTACATAATTACGTACTACTTCCTATCCTGTTCTTTAAACATGCTAATAATTTTTTTTGTTGCCTTTACTGCTTGACTTAGAACAAGTATCTCCACTGAGCTTTCCAGAACAAAACTAATTTTTATCTCCCCCAAATGACTAGTTTAAAGCTTATTATTTGAAGTGGTTAAAATTATTGCTTGTCATGTAATCAGTTATTTGTAAACACAGAACTTCATGTGCCATTGTCTTGTCCAGTTAATGCAGCTGTGAAATTTCTCTTAGCTTTTCTCATAATAATCAACAAAAGAATACAGACATACTGACAAATTACCAGGAGGTAGGCTCAAGTTTAAGTATACAGCACACATATAACTTCACAGTAATTGAATATCTGGACACTTGTAGCCCACATTATACTGAGGTAGCAAGAAGTTACCTCATGCAGTAAAACATGAGCTGCATAAGCATGTGTTCACATGGATGAACACCATAGAGTAGTTAATCTACTGTAAATTCTCATCCCATATTACCCTGTAATAACTTGCTTTTATATTCATTCTTTAGGTAATAATATGCCAGTCATTATGAACCTCCTCCTTTCAAATCTTTAATTTTACACTCCTTTGTGTGCATTCTGTATTCTGCATCTTCGGTTATCCACTTGCTGTATAGCAACTGGCTAGTTACTCTTTCATTTGCCTTCTGTCTGTTTTCAATCTCTAACAAAACTTTACTTCTCACCCTACAGATACCTGGCTTGCTTAACAGTCGTTGCTGAAAGCTTGTCAAACTTTTTTGAAAGTTTGAACAAGAACCAGTTTCACTAGATGTTATTTTTCTCAGTTCAAAGATTTCTAATAGATCAAAACATGGGTTGGGTGTTTTGGGGTTTTTTTGGTCTGAATTATGTTTATCTGGGTGAATTAAAATTCCATTTTATTTTCAATTTAATATATATCTGCTAGTGGAGCAAGACTCACTGCTTTAATTTACAGGAAACTTTAGGGTCCTTATTACAGATAAGCACATTTGTTGCCTTTCTGTCCTTTATACCAGTTTTACCTTTCAGTAGAAACTTTGTCACTTTACTATTGCGTTTTTCAACTCCTACATGTACACCTTCCAGCCACTGAAGTCTCACAAAACATTTTTTGCCTATCTTTTCTCCTAGGAGCTTAACTTACATTTTCTTTCCTGGTAATGATCTCCTCTGTATCCACTATAGTGAAAAATAATGCAAAAGAAATTATTTAATCTCTCTAATGCCCATATCCTCCAAAATTTGTTTCTACGGTCATAGACTATATCCCCACTGAATTAATAAATTAATCTATCAATAGCATATTTAAGGAAAACTGATTTCCTGTGGCATCCCCGCATGTCTCCCTGGCCAATAACCACATCATTCACAAGTCTGCTACCTATGATAACTTCAAGATCTTTCCTCCCTATGTCCCCCTAACTTACAAGCAAGAAGCAGCACATGTTGCAGCTAGTTCCAAATGAGAAACCTGTTCACTGCTAATTAATATATGCATTCTGACTGGCTAGACAGCAGTCCAAACAGAACAGGTATGTTGAACTCTACTTGATTTTAGCCCTTGACTGAAACACTCTCATGGGCCTTGCACGTCTACACACTTCACATTTTTCATGAAACAGGTAAGAACGTGCTACCGTCAAGACTAATTTAGCTGAAATTTGGGGAATTTGGACAGGTGTTTTCTCTTTCTTACTTATTTTCTTATGAGCTTTTGAGCTCAGATACCTCCTTATTATCCTACTCAGCCATGAACTTGTCAGGTTAATGCTGGATGCTCAAAGGCACACATTTTCCATAGAGATTTCTGTGTTGCTTGCTCCCAAACATATTAGGTAGTTAACCAGAGGAACACCTTGTTATTTTTGGATACTGTGGAGTACTATAGTTAGGATGGCGAGTACTGCAAAAATCAGGCAGTTTGTCATAACCTCAAAATCAGCTTTATTATTAGATCTTATGTAATCACAAAAACATTGTAAATCTGTGGGTTTAAGTAAATAAAATGGAATAAAATTCCTCAGAAGTAAAAACTAACATTCATTGTTAAGAGCTATATTTAACAATGAAGATTCTCCCTAGCAGCTTCACTGTATTTATTAATTTGTAATGCTGAGTATTTACCTTCCATAACCTGAGATTGTCATACTCCAGTGTGTCCTTAAGGCAACATCTTTCCTGCACTTCCCAATAAAGAAGTTATAGAAGTTACCCAAACAGCTGCTCCTTTTCTAGTCCAAGACAGAATAACACTGCTCCTCTTTTCTCTCTATTCATATCTCTCTCATTCCTGCAACTGGGCAGCAAGGCATCATACAGGGGATTAAGTAATGCTTCCTATGTATTCTAGATCAATATTTCTATTGTATACCACTGTGAAGGCACCCTTGTTTTCTCCATGTTGCAAGCATGAAGATACACTGATGAAATTTTAGATGATATAATGAAAAATATTTTTCAAAAATACAGATTAATGAAAAGCATAATGTTCTCACACACTTTGTAAGACAGTCTGTGAGGACCAAAACCTGTGTACAAGGGAATGAAACAGCACATCAGTAGAGGCTTTACTTTCCTACCATCTCCACCTCCCATGTTAAAAGAACTGTTCACTTCACGATTATCACTGTGAAGTTCCCATCTGGCGTTTCAGAAGTGAACGGAGAGGACTGACAAGACAGAAAACTGATGTAATCACAAAAAATGTCTAGAAATGCATAGGAAAGTAGTGACCTGTTTAACTAAATCACCCTCATACAAGCCTTATCTCTAACCTTCTCTCACCTTTCAAACCCTTACTTCTCCTGTCAAAAGCCACCAAGATCACATAACCCAGAGTCCCCAAACACTCCCATGCCAAGTCTTTCTCCCTTTCAACCCATACCAATGGTCTTTGACTTCTCACTTCTCTCCAGCTGTTTACTAAATCTCTCCCACATGTTTCTCTCTCTTCTGCCCCTATTTTCCCCCCTCCTGGTTCAGACCAAATCCTAGTCTGTCGAAATCTATAACCACACAGCGCTCCCATATAGCTTCACCAATATCTACCCTTCTGCAAATCACTTTCCAAACAGCAAGCCTACTCTGTAATGCCTGCACTTCTATTCATTCAATCCCCCTGCTTCAAATCCACATCCATACCTAGTGGCTCAATGCCAGGTGTCCTGGTTCCAGGTCCCTCAACAATGAGCCCAACCCTTGCTTGGCTCTTCCTGTTTTGCCTGTACAGGCACTTGGTGCCATACTATTATGCTTTTATTGCATGCTGGTACCTTTTGTTGCCCTTCATTGTAAAGGCAGCCTTGCCTTCCCACAGAACTAAACCCCTTGGTCCTTGTTGCAAGACAGGCTTTAAAAGCCAGGCCGGATCAAAAATATAATCCAAATGAGTCTTAGATGACAGAAGAGTAGAAAGTGTCCAGGAAAAAAAAGAAAAGCACAAGTAGTAGCCATGTGCTTTAGCTATGTTCCTTTGGGCCTTGCAGTTACATCTGAACCTTCCAAAACATCACTGTTTCAGGTATGATTAAAATAATATTCTCAGCTTAGAAATTACTATGTGTCATAAATTCAGTACTGAAGAATCATATTGCCTTAAAAGAAAAACTGTCCTCAACTAAACCATCCAAATTTTCATGCTAAGCAAGCTTCAGATTTCATCTCTCCAAATCCCTCCAAAGGGATTATTGCAGAAACATAGCCTGGAGAATCACAGCACAGAGCAGATGCCTAGAACTGAATGGATGCAGGCGCGGGAAGGAAATTCATTGTCAGATAGAGCTCCAGCTCTAAACTTTTCATTGACTTGTGAATCCCTTTCTACATGGATCTTTCTCATGATGACAGAAGACCACTAAGACATAACCCAACCCATGTTTCTCTGTTTCACAACAGAAACAAAGCCTATACAAACACTGTGTAGCTGAATACAAAAATATATCAAGGTGACTCAGAAAATCTATGTTGTCTGCTAGGAGCTAAGGTCTTTACTGTTTGCTTGTCACAAAGAAGGGAATTAGCACCTTCATTCTCCTTCTATACATTTCCCACCTATTCTGGGAGAAAGTATCTTGGGAGAACCTGGAAGCAAAAAGCAATGCAGACACATTTACCACAAGCAACACATTTCCAGAGCTACCATTGCACTTCATAGCTACTTTCAGACTTGAGTATACCTACACTGATTGACTGACTGGTGGCTAAACAGGTTTCAACCTCCACCACCTACAGTTACCAGAGTACATTCCTTTGTCACCCAACACAGCTGTGCTCCGGAAGCTATACAGCCCTTCCCATGTAGATCTTTGTGAATTCCTCTCTCGATTCCGCCTTCTGTAATTCCTAATTTAACTAGCAGTAACTAGCTATAGTAGGAATCTAGAAGTTTAAAAATCATCTAATAGCTATATAAATAGCAGCAAGAGGACAACTTGGGTTCTCTAGACAGACCTTAGAAACCACAGCAGTTGGAGCCAAGTGGGAAATTAGTGGCTTTAGGGAGAAAGTCTATGAATTTATTTTTAAAAGTTCTTTTCTGAAAAGACTGAAATGAAATAGATACATTTAAATTTTTTCCCAAATATTTGTTTAGATACTAATTTTTATCCAAGGAGGCAATTACCATCATATATTCAGCTTTCAACAAATCAGCATTTCCTGAATGAAAATGTTTCACTATCAAATTTTTTGAACAGTTTTACTGACAAAGTTTAGCTTAAAAAGCTGAATTCTGATTTCATTAAGAGAACCAGACTGACAGCTCTGAATATTACTGGACAAGCAAACAAGCTTCTCCTGATGTTCCCCATACCACTTCAGTCTTTGAAAGATCAAATTCTTTAAGTAGGGTCTGGCCTGATGCAAGATCAGGCCTCAGAATCACTGGTATATTCAGTGCTCACATTCTCTTCTGAGTTCATCACTAGGAAGGTGCCTTGTTTTTGTGACTTATCCTT
This sequence comes from Haliaeetus leucocephalus, assembly GCF_000737465.1. Lineage (NCBI taxonomy): Eukaryota > Metazoa > Chordata > Aves > Accipitriformes > Accipitridae > Haliaeetus > Haliaeetus leucocephalus. The sequence continues at coordinate 3,969,236 of NW_010973368.1, read as the reverse complement.
TAAAGCTCAAGATCTATCTATCTGCAAAGACCAGAGTTGCCTGTGTTAGTTCTGGAACTGCCCAGGGTGAATCAAAACCTTGAGCTAGACATAGAAGGGTCCAAAAATCTATTCAGCTTCCTAGAGTTATAAATGCATCTCACCTTTTGAAAAAGACATATTGCCAATCATCTAACCAGATATTCAAAATCCAAACATATAACAATAAAATTGTAAGAAGCAAATATCAGCAGCTATTGCAACTATTAAACATGCCTCAGAAAACTTAGCAAAACATCACTGTTAAAACAATACTTCCAAAATCAAAGTATCAGAGTGAAGATATTCAAACTGTTTGTCCCTAGCAAGTAAATAGGGAAAAAATTAATTTCTGACGCAAAGCACCTATCCTGGAGAACCTCCAGTTGGCAGCTTAATTAACTGAGAAGTGTCCAGCTTGAACACCTTTGATGAACACAACTATAGCATATTACAAAGAAAAAAAAAAAAAAAGACTACGTGTGTAGCCATTTAGGACATAAGTCAAAAAGTGCTAAGTGGAAAAAAAAACCCCTAAGTGGAATTCTACCAGAAACCAATGTAAATTGGATCTATACCACCATGTTTAGCAAAAGGATTATCATATCCCAAGTTAGTAAGTACTTCTTATGTCTTTACAATGTTACTGGTATTTAGAATTTACAACAGAATTCATTCTGCAGACTTCCATTCCCAGCACCATGATGACACACTGGAGGAACGAGGAAGCAAATCGTATGGAAGCACAAATCTGAGAAGACTTGGTTTTATTGTTTAATAAGACCAAGCATGGGTTTGGTTTTTTATAACTTATTTTCTAATTCTCTGCCCAGTCTCACTTTCTTCTATAAAAGGACTTTAGCAACGTTCTTGTCATCTTGTAAAAAAATCAAAATCCTGGTCACTGTAAAACACTTCAAAACAACAGTATGACAGTAATTGATTTTCATGAGATTTAATTCTTCCAGCATGTCTCAGCCCAGCCCAGTGCTGACACAGAAGACTGTGACAGACTTTTCTGTTGTCACAGGGACTCTAGCTTTACTGATTACATACCTGCTGTGTAAGGATACTGATGTGGCTTGGTGGGGAATACTGACAGGCTGCTTGCTTTTCTGCCAGCTGCTGCAGTTCTGCTGCTACCATACTGGGGCTATAACGTTTGCCCTGGGAAGAAGTATCTTCTGCATCTTTGTACATCCTGGCTGAGCCCACACGCTGCGCACTTGGACTACGATGGCACAAACCTACCAAACAAACATTTGGATATGCTTAGTGAGGGGTATGTCAGACTGTCTCAGCCTGCTGATCACAGAGATACAAAAGCAGGTATAATACTTTCTGCACATTCTAGGGAGAATACAGCTTTCTATTCTGCATGGGTATTGCCTATATGAGCTTTTGTCAATTCCAAACCCATATTCTCTTTATCGTAATGTATCTAATGGCACCCAATTCCAGAGAATATTGGCTGCTGTTACCCAAGTTAAAATTATAATGTTTTTCCTTAAAAACTAATGGATCCTTTTACATAAGCTACTCACTTGAGAAGTCAGATTTATTTTAATGCTAGAAAGGTTGTCAATATATATACAGCAACCCTACTGAACATGTGCTGACCCTGACATACAACCTAAAGCAAATGTATACCATCATCAAAAAAAAAAAATATTATCAGGACCACAGCTGTTAGCCTGTGTGTGGTTCCCAAAACTTTCCTAATAGATTACAGGCTGCATCCATAAATTCCTACAGTTTCTTCTACCCTTCAGATTCCTTACACTCTAAAGTTGCATTGCACAGCTATATTCTACCCCAGCATGGTAAATGAGAGGTCTCTAGATCTTGTTTTTAAGATACTTTTGGATATGGCAGTGCTGAAGGGTCCTAGAGAATGAGATACAGTAATGATTCATTCAGGTCTTTCTTTTCTGGAGGTCTTGACGCACCCTTAAGTATTCAACAATTATGAGGTTTTGTTAAAGGATTTCTCTGCACGGTAGAGAAACACAGAACTAAGAACAGCACATAGACTGATAGGACTTCTACTGACCAAAACTACATTAAAATCACTAAAGATAAACAAGAAATATCAGTAACAGAATCAAGCGAAACTATACAATAATTCATTTCCCAGCTCTTTTCGAACAAGTTCAAAGGCCAAGTTCAAAGCTCAAGGCTGAGGGGAGACCTTATCGGTCTCTACAACTACCTGAAAGGAGGTTGTAGTGAGGTGGGTGTCGGTTTCCCAGGTAACAAGTGATAGGACAAGAGGAAAGGGCATCAAGTTGTGTCAGGGGAGGATTAGATTGGATATTAGGAAAAATTTCTTCACCAAAAGGGTTGTCAAGCATTGGAACAGGCTGGCCAGGGAAGTGGTTGAGTCACCATCCCTGGATGTATTTAAAGGATGCATAGACGTCACCCTTAGGGACGGTTTAGTGGTGGACTTGGCAGTGTTAGGTTAACAGTTGGACTCAATGATCTTAAGGGCCTTTTCCAACCTAAACAATTCTATGATTCCCTGTTCATCTGCTCAATAAAAGGGCATCTTTGGCAAACAAGGCCTGCTTTCTGCACTCTACCTTTCCCTGAGACATTTAGCACCATTCAACAAGACTTGTAATTCTAGAAACATAAAATTTCTATCTACTCCAGAACAGAGATTGAACAATCTCTATACTGAACTAGCAGGTTATTATACATCCCAGAACACTCACCTACTTTTGCAGAGGATGGTCGGGACAATCGTTGGCTGTAGATCTGAGCAGCTCTCTGAAAAGATGAGAATGGGCCAATGGTGTAGCTACCAGAATGACAATGATGTAACCCTGCAAGGCTAGAAGCCTCACTGGACACTGGGTTTGTGAAGACAGAAGAGCTGTCAGGAGCTGTACTCTGCAAGAAGGGTAGTGGGGATGGGGACTGAATCAGCCTAGGACCAACCAGAGGAGCTGGCAAGGAATGGTGACCAGGAACCTGTGAATTTTCAGAGGCTGGAGGCTGAGCTGGTATCCAGGAACTGGTACTTCTCTGGAACGTGGCACCAGAAACAGATGAAGAAGCACTAGGAGGGCCGCACTGAGGTAATTTCACTTCAGCATTTAAGGAGAAGGTGGGTCCTTCTGGAACTACACAAAGATAATGAGCACACTACATGAGAAAAAGCTGCTTTTCAGGTCCTTTGGATAACATCAACACACCAAAGATTCCTCTACTCAGACACACTGAAGCCAAAATGACCTTATATATCAGCAAAGACAAGAAGTGGCTCTACATGATGAATATCCTTTCAAAGCTTGCCATATCTAGATCTTCCCCCACAGAGGAGCAGCTCACTCTTTCATACTGCTCACTGTACCTTATCTTCTTTTCAGTTTAAAAGAAAAACCTGCAGAATCTTCCTCAAAATTGGGCATTTCAATCCCTCAGTTTGAACCCAAAGGTTCCAATCTTTGTTTAAAAAAGTATTAAAAACAGTACATGCATTCATTATTTTTTTCTTGATGGTGATTTAAGCCAGTTCACTTACAGGTTGATTTGACTTCTTTGAGTTTACAGCCTTTTAATGCTCCTTCTGCAGGCAGATCTGCAACTGAATTTTGGGGCTGATCACCTTTTATTTTTTTCACCATGTCAGGATGTTCTATAACAAAATCAAGGAGTTAGGAAGTAGAACAATGCAAACTGTGATATCATTAGAACAGGACAGCAGAATTTAAACCTGTTACAGTGGACTTTCTTGCTAATATTTACTGTAGACCATGCAATTCTATTGATCACAACTGTGCTGTCATGTACAGTAGCATGTACAGTGTCATGTACTGGATACGTATGGCTGGCACTGTACTTCCTTCCACAGAACACCTAATTAGGCTCAATTATACAGACTCTGCCCTTCAGTGGGTATGCTCACTGCAGGTAGCACAATTTAACAGGCCTTGATTTCCCTCAACCCTTACTCTGATTTCAGGATTCTCTGTTCATTTCAAATCTCAGTGCCTTCAGTTCGCACATTCTCATTTCAGTCATGAGCCACCGTATCTAGTTCCTTATAAATGCTAGTCCAGATTCATTCCATTTCACTTCAGGCAAAGAAGGTAGGAGTGCAGTTAACTCTAGTCTTCACGTATAGAGTCAGTTAAAAAAAAAAAAAAAAGATATGCAACCTCAAGAAGCCTGAGTAACAGTCTGGAGGGGTTGTTCTCTTTCCATAGACTGAAGTTAAACTGGATTTGTCTGGGCAACATCATCTCAAAACTACCTGCAAAACTTACCCCCTTGAGGCTGTTTCTCTGACTGGTTCCTGGTGTTGCTGGGTTTTGTGCTTGTGGAATTTGTTCCTAGGAAGACACCAGCTGACTTGTTTTTGTGTGTGTAAAATGTCAGCACTTTCTCCAGGTCACTTTCACTACAATAAGGACAGAAGAATGGATATAAGTGAGGATTCTAAGTTTTTCCGCATTCATGTAACTGATAGTCAAAGACAAGAAACAATAAGACTGAAGAGGGGAATGGGAAAAAAGGTGAGGCCAGACAAGCTAATGATTTGCTCAGTTCTGCAGGGTAAGAGCAGAAGGAAAGGAACATGCCTTGGTTAAACCTGAGATTCCCACTGAAATGCCATTTTCTTATGCAGTAGAAAATTCAAGGCATTCAGGAGCCTTCCCAGGATAAATAAAGAGCAAGTGAAAATTCCAAATACATTTTTGGGGAGATCAGTTCAACAGGAGAGATTCAGTTCACAACTAAATTTGCGAATCTTCCCCAGGTGCTCTCTAGAACAAGCAGCTATCTTGTTCATGAAGAACTGAGCTCAGCACTCTGTTTTATAACAGTCATCGTTAGTAGTTTCAATTCAGCTGGGGGCAGGGTTGGGGCAGAGGGATATGAGGAAAGAGGAAGGAAGAGCTTGTTAATTAGCCAAAACTGTAGGGTAAACAAACAGAACAGTCAATATTTTTGTTAATCTCACAAAACTTGCATATATTTCTCATTTTTGTTACAACAAGAGTTTAACACGGGAATATAAATTTGCATAGCAGCAGTTATAATCCTGCAAAACATCCTCTGCATATCACAGTTGCGCTAGTCTTGGCTAGCCTGAGCTTTGGTAAAAGCAATGTCTAAAACTGATCCCACTGGAGTTTGGGCCTTCAGCGCATGCTGCAAAGTTCATCTTTCCTCCCAAACAAATGATAATAGAGGTGAAGAGAAAATGGAAGAATGAAAAGTTGCTGGTGAAGAGGTGTTTTAAGCTTTTAAGTCAATTTACCAGCATAAGTATATAATTTTACATTGCACTGAGGACATTTAGAAGTAATGGTTGTAGCATGTGTATAACTAAGCACAATGCCATCCACGTGATGTTGAAGTTAGTCAACCAGACAATCCCAACTATTAAGTGGCAACATTTATTAACCTTTTTCTCCAGTGTTGCATTCACTGTACTGCAGAACAAACACTCAAAGTGGAAATCTATCCCCTTTGCTTGGCTCCAAATGACTAGCTCACTCATTTAAGCTTCAAGCACAGTGCATAGTGTCAGGTATCAGAGTTTTCAAATATACCTGATACTTCACAAGAAGCACAAAGATCATTGCTAGAAATTGCCTGATCGTTGGCAAACTGGCTTTTGCTGTTCTTTATCACTCAGGAGATGATCCAGCAAAAATCTCCAGTCACAGCCTAGACTATGCATCAGGCCATGATGGCATGGTAGCCAATAACATGGAAACAGAAGACTTATGCAGTTCTGCCCCAAACAGCCATCTCTTAGTATTTCTGGCAAAAAGCAAAATGACTTGCCCTAGGAGGCAACAGTCATTTTTGTGGCCAGAGACATCAGTGAACCAAGAGCATGCCGTGGGCCCATGTAATGTGCATTTCTAGTGACAGGAGTAGATGCTATGGTATATGGTAGTCAGACATCTTGAGTATCATTCTTTTATAGAACTCTATCTGAAAAGCAGCAAGATTTTTCTTGGAGCCTGTAAATCTGTTGTGGTAATGACTCCATCAGTTATATTAGCAAAATGTAAAATTCATTGATTTCATGACAGTGTAGCATCAAACGACACTGTGAAGCCTCCTGAACTTTGTTAAGAAGCCTCAGCTATCACCCACCTCTAATCAGTCAGTGAGTGCTATCCAAACAGAGAAAAAGAAAGAACAGTTTCATAACTGATCATGAAAAAGAAGCAGTGACTGCTAACCTTACCAGAGAAGATAGAAGGGCATTAAAAAGGCAGGTGAACTCTACCTGTTGAGATATTGACGGGGGTCCTTGCCCATATAGACATGTCATATATGGGTCAAATAAAGGACTCAAAAGGAATCGGGTTTTGTGCTCAAGAATCAGAGGCTTTGAGGACATAATTCTGGTTCACTGAATAATTTCAGACCTCTCCATGGTCAGATAGCTATACCATTGGTTTTCATACAATACTACAGGCCATAAAGAGTATTTACCTATTTTCAAAATACATTTCCTACCAGACTTTTGTAAGTTTAAGGCAGATAAAGTTCAGAGTTAGATAAAATTCACAGAAAATGCTGCTTTTTCATTGTGAACCACTTGCACTGAACTGCCTTAGCAAGCCAAATAAGAGGTTAGGATGAAGACAGGGAGTCTAACTCCCTTCCTTCCTCATCTCAGAAAGTCCAGACCTGGAAAGTTCCTGAAGAGAGGCAGCAAGCATGAAATTTGTTTCTGAGAGCAGAAACTTGAGAGCCAGAGCCACAACAACTGTTCAACCACAGCAGCTCAAGGCCATCTGAGCAGCAGCTCTAGTTTCACTCTCCTTCCAAAGTACTGCCACATTCGTGCCAGCATCACAGGAAAGGCAACCATTAGCTCACCAGCATCAGTTTGAAATTTACACAGACCAGGGCAACCACTGCTATCCTTTGGGAATCTACTTAATGGTCAAAACATCTATTGTATGTCCTTCTCAATGCACCAGATGCTGATGCTACAAGTATTTGGCTGCTGGAAGGAAGAAAAGAGAAAAGACAAGTTCTCTGTCCCCCAGCAAGAGCAGAAGCAGGTGCTACAGTCAGTAAAGGTATCTGGAGGCCTTTAGATCAATCAGATCATCCTTAGAACAATCCCATCACCTTCATGGCTAGGAGATCCTTTATCAAAGGGAATAAAATTTATTCCTACCTTGCTCTGGTAATAAAGTTCTGAAAACCTTCAGGATTCACTCCCTCCTCCTCCTCTTCCTGTTTCTTTTTTGGTCTTTTCTGAACCATCTGCTCCGTTTCCTGTTAATAAGCAGTATCAGTAAGTATCTCTATGTATTTACTTTATGTTCCATGGCATAGCTACAGCTCAGAGAAGACAAAAAACATTTCCATGGGATCTAAGGAAAAAAGAACATCAACTCCAAAGAGCCAAATTATAAGTATTTCACTATGTGCAACAGAATGGATAAATATAGACAGCCCCAGAGACAGCATGCTAAGCATACACTAAACTCCTCATTCCTCCACCTGACATAACTTGTTAGAATTAATTTGCTGAGAAGAGGTCAAGCCTTCATAAATACATGCTGCTGCTCCTTCAAATACACACTTTGCTGGGACATAAGGAAGTATGGAGGCAGGGTGGGGGGGAAATCATTCTTTACAGACATTAGGTCTCCTTTCTACTTTTCCTGTTTCTGTCACAAACATAGAGCTCCTCAAAATAGCTTTTATTTGAGCATCTGTCCCAAAAGGAGATATTCTGAAAGAAAGGAGGACAAAAATATAAAATAGAGAAACTCAATCAAGAAGGTCTGCTGAGGGCATCCACATTTCCTACCATAAACTAGGAGTTCTCGTCTTGAGTAAATTTCTCTTGTCATGCAGCAAATTGCTGAGGACTTATCTACATACCAAAAATACATTGCTTTAGCAAAAGCAAAGAAAGTAAAACAGCACAGCTTGTGGCAAACATGCATTTATACACTAAAATATACTGGAATAAAAGATGGTAAGCCTTTGTGTGTGAGAATGGGAGCAAGCTCTCAGATATAAATGATCTATTTTACACCAGTAAAACTTGTTGACACTAGAGGTTGTATTGATACAAACATTTCTGTTTAAAAAAAAACCTACAGGCCTGTCTGAAATACCAATACCAGCATACAAGCTTTATCTGACCAGACTTGACCTCCACTTCATTGCTTCCTACTGGTACTCTGAGCATTCCCATGATGAAAAGGTCACATACATCTTTTGAAAGATAATTCAAGAGTGGAAAGAAAAAGCCACTCTGGGACATGTCTCTACCCTTCACTACTTAAGTAAAGTCTGGACAGTATGTGATCTGTTTTATGTAGTTTGCTGGAGATAGTATTTTTTCTTCTGTGTCATTACAGAAGATACATAATGGTTAATAGGATTACCCTACTAAATCTGAAGTTACAAGTCAGTGAAAGTCATCTATACGTTGGACTCAGACATCAAAAACCTCATAGCCTAAGAGTCTCTCAATAGCTTAAACGTGTACATCCTAAAACCTCAAGTGATCTGTTCTCACTTGTTTTAACTAAGAAAAATATGTTTATGCACTGATTTATTACCAGTTACACAGCTTTATTTTGTGAATTTACTCAAGAGTTAGCAGAAAATCCTGATGTTTGAATACAATTTGAGTGGAAATTATATCCAAAGTAGCTGCGTTCTTCACTCACCACAGAGCCACCCAAGTGTTTTGTGGTTACTCCTAACACAGTAATTCAGTGAGCATTAGGCATACAAGGCACTCCCTGGAACAGATTTGGTTCAATACCAACCTTGCTTTGACAGATCAAATTACCAGATGTCAGTTCTGACAAGGTAATATAAGTGAACATCCTCTGCTAACGAGTAGGAGCTTGGAGGCCTGTGTGCTCAGCAGCCTCTGAAAGCAAAATTTAAACTACCCTTGTTCTAACACTAAAGAAATGCTAGGCAGCAAAGGAAAGGGGAAGCTGTTCTTGCAAAACAAGGATTAGCATGAAACCACTATGCTAAGAACAGCATCTTCTACATCTAAAGAGGTGAAAATTATTTAAATTAGGACCTACTTCCTATAACAACACATACAGACTCCCATACTACAGATAGGTAGCAGTCCCTCAGTATACCAAACAAATGGTAAAATACATATTTCATACTGTTCTGTACAAAAAAATTATCTCTAAAGAAGCATAATAAAAATAGGGAGAAATGGGAAGAAGCATTTCAAAGCACTAGAATTGAAGACAAGCCAAAGAAAAAGCAAATGCTAGTTGAATTCCACTTCATTTCAACACTTATTTTTACTTTTATGCACATGATTACCAGATTGCATACATAATGTAGTAATACTGTTGTCTATCCGACAATTTGAACAAACTACCATTACTGGATGCACAACTGCAAACAGACCATGTACATTACAGAACAGAGCCTTTAAAACAGTCTGCTGTCTTGACTGTGACAGCAGCCAGCAGGAGATACTTTAGAAGAGAACAGAAACCAAAAAAGAGCTACCAAAAGAAGAAACAAGAAAGAATTAGTCACCTTGTTATAACAGATTATGAACTCGCCCAGCTGGTGAGCCAGGATACGACGACGATCATTTAGTCCTAAACGACGGCTGGGGAGTAGCATCCTCAAGGACTGCTGAAGATTGCTGGCAGCTCGCTTCAGAAAGCGTACCACAAGCTCCTGCAAGCAAGAGAGATGGAGTTAACAATGGATCAGCTGCAAGATGTGGGCAAAAGAACAGAGGTATTACAGCAGCTAGTGACTGACAAGAACTAAACACACTGTCCTGAAAAAATGAGCTGACAACTGACAGGCAAAAGCATTCTGCAATGTGCATTTTTAATATAGCCCTACAAATCCAAGGTGAGGAGAGAAGAACAATAGTGTGCCTTGCCTGAGGTGGGTCAGAATTGGGAACACTTGAGGACTGTTTGTCTGAAAAGCATGGCAGATGAAGAAAACAAAAAAACAAGCAGCAAAAAGCAGGAACAACACAGAATAACCTGGAAAGTCCAATACCTTAGGAAAACATTTCCAAAAAACAACCTGCAGTGTGTTAAAGAAAGCCTGTGATGAAGTGTACTAACATAAAACCCTCTCAGCACTATCACAGGGAAGGGGATCTTGGTCAGATATCTCCACTACAGTGATGTAGCTCCATTTCATCACTTTTCATGTATGTATACTATTGCCACAGACTCGCCACAGCAACAGATGACTACATCTACAGCCATTTAATTCCAATCCCCCACCATGTCTGTTTGACCTCTGGTAGGGGAAACATATGGCAAAGCAGATTCTAAGGCAAGATGCATCCTGTGGGTGTTTTGAACCCTTTTTGTCTCCCCTCTGGATTTGCTTTTGGTTAGGAGCTCTGCTAATGCATAAATGAGCAGCCTCACAGCCAAACTATTGGATTTCACAGCTCGCCTCTCACTGCCATTACTCCAGGCTGGTTTGATCTGTTATTTTAAACATTATTTTTCACAGTACAGCAGACAAAGTGACTCTCAAAAAGCCAGATTTAATTTCCACTTGGAAAGAGCAGGGGTAACATTTTCCACTGAGTCGACTGATTATTCCTGACACACAATTTTATCTCTGAACTGCATTGGCTGTTTCCCTGCAACATACATTCAGCAAGGATACATTTGGATTTGCAGAAAGCTCAAGAGCCTACAGTACAAAGCTCTTTTAGAAAAGTTTGTGAGGGTATCTGGGCTTGCTGCACTCTTTAAAATGTATATACGTTAAATATAGGGCCTTAAAATACTGCCTAGGAAAATTCACCACATTTCAAAAAAACCAAACCAAACCAAACAAACAAAAAACACAAAAAAACAAACCAAAACAACAAACAAAAAAAAACCAAAACCGCCTATGCTAGAAAGTAACTTTCTCTCCTCAGTGGCTTTTACTTTTTCCTCTATCTAGAATGCAAGGAAGATTCCTAAGCGCAGATGCCTGCAAAGAGTAAAACAGTACATAGGAGAAAAAGCTTAACTGGGTACCTGTTCTATTTGAGTAGATGTATGCTTTGTTTAACGCAGCAGAAACTGGATACTGCCAATTAATCTTAAAGAATCTTAGAGAGAAGAATTCAAAAGCAGGTAAGCTCAGAGATCAGTGAAGGAGAACCAATGAAAAATCTGAGCAGCTTGAACGTCAACCACACTCTAGTCATTAAGAGCTGTCTACTCTATTGCTGCTCAGATGTCAGTCAGCAGTCCTACCTTGTCTGTATATTAAAAATACAGCATTGGCAGGTGGACAAAGATAGACAACTATAATCTCAGTTGGACTTCAGTTCTTCCAAGGATGGGAATTGACCTCAAAACTCTTAAGGCAGATTTCAGCTTGGCTTCTCCATCTGGCCAACACAAAGCTTCTTACCATTTGCTCATCCTCTTTGGCAGCCCAGGTGGGATTCTGGATCTGGTCACCAGCCTCCTTCATCAGTCGCAACTGAACATGCTGTAGATAGGCAGAGAAAGCCCTGCGAGCTTGCACTTTGCTGTGGACCAAAAGAATCAGTTAGCTATCTTCATAGTAGTAATGGGAAGAGTTCCAGCAGTCAGGCACAGCCTATGGACCAAAGTACAGTCAGCAAGGACCACCTAGGTGCACAAATGTTGAAGCTCAAGGGAAAGAGGACCCCTTCACCCCACAAGTATTTTCAAGCAGACCTTCAGTTCACCAAGATGGGGTAGGTATTGCAGGAGATACAAAAAACAGCAGACACTCTAAGTTCTAAGATCATCTCTAAAAATGGAATGTTCTTCTTGCCTTTTCACAGCCTTAGCTACTCTCCTCCAAAAGCCAATAACATGAACATCAGCAAAACTGTGTATTTTTAAACCAAATTCAAGGCTCTCTTGGGCCTGTGTCTTCACAAACATTTTGAACACCACAACAGCAGACCATAAAATACATAAAGAGCTTGGTACTGGTGCCAGAGTTATAACAAAGGCCCTGCGATTCCCATCGGAAATGAAAGAATTAAGTCTGTGAAAGTGAGCTCTTCCTCTGCTGGCCCAAGGACACAAGCCAAATATCATTGAGCAAGGCATCACTGAAGAATGAAAGAACATCAGCAAAATCTGCTGTGCAGCTGGCTGAACATATTGGGAAGCTGTGAGCATGAACTGAGGAGAGGACTGGGGTAGGACTGGGAGGGACACATTGCTTCTCATTCCCTTACAATGGTAGTCACTTTAGCGTATGCATCTGTTGTGAAAGAAATCGCTGAAAGTTTTGCCTAATTCTGTTCATTGTCATCTTGGCCTAAACCCTCTCCTCCAACATTCTGCTCTCCCAATCTCCACTCTTCCTCATAGTTTTCCCCATACTCACTACAAGCTGTCCCTTGAATTGCCAAGCATGATTTCTCCTTTCCTTTTCATAAGGATGTAGAAACAGATGGACTTTAGTGACAGTGACAAATTCCCCTTCTATCACAGGCAGTCTCCTAATCTTTTCTATAAAATTATTAAGTTTCATCTTAAAACAAACTAGAGTTTTCAACCCATTACTTTCCTGAAATATTATTCCAGAACTTAACTGTTCTAGTAATTAGGAACCTTCTTTTACTACCCAGCCTAGCTTCATTGATGAGCAGTTTATATTTGCTTTTTCTTTCTCCCACATTGTCCTGTATCGTAAATAATTTCATCCCTGATGAGGCTCCTTCCTTGAATGTATTTATTAACATCAATTACATTCTTTCATAGTTTTCATTTTATTAGTGTGAACTATCCACATCTTTCAGTGTCTTCTAACAAAGCACCCACACTGGTGACACGATGAGACTAGCAGCTTGTCTCGACCTGTTCCAGTCACAATTTATCTTCCATGAACATGGGTGATAGCAACTGTATACTATATTCCACATAAAGTCTCAGAAGTATCTCAAGTGATAAACCCTAGACCACATTTGGTGTTTTCATGCATGCATGAGCTAGAGCTTTGCAATCCTGTGATCAACAAGCATGCAAGATATTTTTCCTTATAATTAATTTGCAGCTGATAGAATTTCTGCAGTAAATTATTAGTTCCTAAAAGCATGCCCTTGCACTTTGTGCTACTGCATTTCATCCTAGTTATATTATTCCTATCCTTATGGTCACCCAGTTCTTAGCATGTTTATTCCACTACTTTTCTCTCATGGTAATAACTCCCAAATCTTTTCCATCATCAAAATTCATTAGCACATTTCTACATTTTGTGTCATTCTTGAATTGATTACTAAAATCAGCCTCAGACTGATTCCTGAGGAACCTCACCATTTTTTCCTCTACTTGTTCTCTGCTTCTTAGAAATATTGTCAGGTATTTATATGGTCCTCATGAGTCCATGTACACTAGTCCCTGAAAACTCAGTCCAGAAATTTGGTCTTCCTGTTTTATATGTCTGTAAATTTCATGAACACTTCATTACAGTGTTACATAGAAATCATACAACACAATAGCACTTATAGAGATCGATGTATCAATTTAGATAAGAACTGAAGTTAAAATAAAATACATTAAAAGTATTCATGCATCTGCTTAATCATTAGCTTTTGATGCTTCTGAAAGACCATGCCAGGTCTAAAGAAGGGCTAAGCAAATGATGAGTTCACAAGAGTCTCAAAGTAACATCCTCTGTGGATAGCTGTACCAGTACTGCAGTAAATAAAACATGATAAAAATACCTGGTTACAATTCCTGTCTTGCAGTGAACTCCAGAATACACAGCAGACCTTGTAACATTTCCGAGCTCTGTATGCTGCTAGTCACCACACCTACCTTCTCTTCCCACGTCTGGAACATCAGGAGAAGATCCTGAACCCTGACTAAGAACTAATATTTTATACATCAAGCCACCATGTATCAGAAAAGGCTCTCCCCTGATGGCTCTCTAGGGCTGCCAGGTTTGTTTTAGGTATAACTCAAACATCTCATGACAAGGAGTTCAAAATTTGTGCTGGCAGGAATTAAGGACACCCCACCCCCCCGACATTATCAACATCAGCACAGTAATACAATTCTTTGTCTGTACCTGATACTTCTGTGATTACAAAATGGGAAACTGAAGAAGGTCCTTGTATAACACTGCCTCTCCTCCAGTGTGTGGAATATTGAAACCTGAGGCCTTAAATGCAGGAACCAGTAACCCCATTTTCTCTTTACTTCCCTGGGAATGGCACAGTTGGGGAAACAGGTTTCATTTGACTATTACCTCTTTACCACCCAATGTGTGGAAGGCAGAGAAACTGCCTCATTGGGTCAACTAAAGGAGAGAGAGAAGTCCTACCACTTACAAAAACTGACTGGAATAGGCCTGGTTTCTTTTGGATGAAAATTTCATTACTTCAGCTCCTCTGCCTGTTGACCCCACGAGCAAAGCTTTCATCAATGACAGATCAGATGGGGCCAAGCCCAGCACAATCCTGGAACATGAGGTCACCACAAGCCTTCCACACTTCTGTGGGGAATCCCAACAGTTCCAGGTGCTGAGCAAAATTCTGCCAGGAACACCAGACAAAGCTTACGTTCTCAGCAGGAGTCAGATCTATATATAGGTAGATGACAGCATTGTTATGTTTGTCCTCAAACACGTTTCAGAATCTTCCCTGTCATGACAGCAAATGTCCTTGCCACAAGAAGACATTAGAACAATCCCTAAATGCACTTGATAATTCATAAATGCTCTCAGAAACTAAACAGAACAACAAGCAACAGTTGTTTTCTCTACCTTTGGACATTTTTCACAGAAAACATAACGCTGCTTCTTATCTAGAAGATGTAAAATCCTCCTACACAGATATATATGATCGCTCTTTTTGCCCTTCCTGTCCACCTGCAAATAGACAGTTCTACTACCCACATTTAAGGGGAGGATCATGCTTCTAAACATTTAGTAGGACACTGGTTGGTGTTATTCTATACAATCTCCTCCAGCACCTCTCTTTTTTTCAAGCAACAAAGCCATGCATCAGAACATAGTCTGCCCCACACTGTCATACTTAACAGCAGGCAATGAGATGTTTCAGTAACTTGTCACTTTCAAATGACCTCCTATCTTGCTCTCAGGATGTGATAACCTTGAGCACAGATTATTATTAGAGGTAAAAATTCTATCACCAAAAATAAAAGCACAAAAATGAAAAAACTAATTCTATGGAGAGGCAGCACTGAGATATTCCTACCCAACCTTTCTTGGATAGTTTAACATATGCTTATACCCACTTCTTCGGAAATGCAAAGAACTAAAAGATTAACTTTAGAATTCAATAGCAGGCATCCTGAGTTAAGACAGAGAGGCATTTTAGAAGCATGACTTGACCAAAGAACAGCTTACATCACCAGATTAAAGAATAACAATGGACACTACGGCTTATGCTTTATACTGATCCAACAGGTCAGGCATTTAGGTAAACTCTCAGTTTTTGCAACTATCTCCTTTCTGTGCCAACTAGCTGTTAAGGCAGCCCACAGCTAGACAAAAGTCCAGGGTCCTTTCTCTAGGGTCCTCTTATCTCCTCACACTCATTCATAATGCGGCACTAAGCATACATCCTCCATATTTTAACCAATATTAGCTGCTAGTCAAAACTCAAGGCAATATGCAGGAATCTCTCACCTCAGATTCCCATGTTTTTGAAGAATCTGCAGCAAGTTAAACTGAGATCCTGAGTCTGTTTTTTGAAGGAACAGCTCTCCTCCATCTCCGGTTTTCTTGTCGAGTTTTTCTGGCAAACTCTCCTTACAAGCAGTTTTCACCAAGTCAGACAGCTTTGGCTTGCTTTTCACCTGGGTGTCCGAAAGAGAGCCAACAGTTCTATCTAGCTCTTCATCTTCACCTGCATCCACCTCCTCTTCCTCCTCACCTTCTGCATCTGACTTGAGGGACAGCTTTGTTGTTTCTGATGCCCCTGTAGTGTAGGACAAATCACCTATGCTGGTTAAGAAAAAAAAAAGAAGTGGGGAGGACTGCCCTGCTATTTATACCCTTTGGTTTACTTCTAAACTCTCTTCCGCTAGAAGGACAGAACACCACAATTTTAGAATGGCATCTTAACTATTGCTGCCCTTTATTATTCTTTCTGCCTTTCTGCTTGTGTATCGAACAGTTGAGAAGCCCATTTTCCCAATATCAGAGAAGACAGACCAAGATTCTTGTCTTAACTTTACAAATGAAAAAAAAAAAAAAAAGAGAAACAAAGGCATTTTCCTATATTTTATCCTAATCTTTACATATATATATACACTGACATATATATATACACTTACACTTGACATATATGCTCAATTTTTGTACTTTTGTGCGTCAGAAAAATCAAATCTATGAAATCTAAACTTCTACGTGTGTCAATAAAGATCACATACCTTAACATAGCACCAAAAATCATTTTATAACATACAATCTCTCCCACTGCAGTCAGTATCACATAGCTACTAGAAAGAATTTAGATAAAGGCTTCAGGAACAGCCACTTGTGAGGACCATTAACCTCTGTACCCTTTTAAGTTTTTCCCACATCAGCTTGGATAAGAAGGATTTCTCTCTCTGCAACAGCTCAGAGTCAATGCTGTGTAGGAGAACCAGCCTGGAAGGTCCCAAGTTTTCACCTTTCTCTAAAAAGCTGGAGGACTATAGAGGCACACATACTGTTGAATTCTTGTACCCCAAATGCAACCACAAGCTCATCTTCAAGAAAATATTGATTACCTTTAGTCATATACCTGGGGATGTGGAATGGTGGGACTGAAATTCTAGGCACTAAGGAAGCAGGAAGCTCATAATAGTTTTCACTTCATTCCTCTTAACACTTGAAATGAAAACTATTAACTTCGATCTGTGAATCCCTTCAGGGACTACAAAGGCCAGAACAACCCCATTCACTCGCATTTCAAATTAAGAAGTCCTTGCTTGCTTGTTTCTGACTAGCCACTCATCTAAGACTCTAGCCATGCATACCTGATGATCTTGTCCGTGCTGCTCTAGCCTTGCCATGACATCGCCGGCGCTTCCGTAACTCCAGTGAAACAAGCTTTCTCTCATAAAAGAGAGCATGAGAGTCTACAGCTTCCAGCTTCATATCCAGCCTTCCATTAAGACCTGCTCTGGGAAGCATAATACACAGACATCCTCAATCTCCCTTTATACTTCTCTCCCTGGTGATACAAGAGACTTAGTAGATTAAATTTCTTCAAGAAACAGTTTTCCTGACACAGGGAAGAAATATTTATGATCCGTCTAACCTTGCTCTATTTAAAGCCTGTGAAAGTTTGAAGTGAGTCTTCCAAGTACTTTACAGAACATCATCTCTCAAAGCCCCAAAACGCACTTATCTAGTGTCATGCTTTCATGACTAAGCAGCATCTGTCCATCATGCAGCAGGTCAAGGCACAATTAATAGGGAAAATTGAATTGCAAGAGTACAAAACAATGGATGGGAGTGGGAAGAGAGCACGTGGACCCGAGTCCTGTCTTCTGAACCTTTCATGTAGACAGCTTGTTCTTCACTGTTTGGTCAGAGATAAGAATTTTAACATAATCTAAGTGAAAAATTACAACTGTTCTACAAGTTCTGCCTAAACCAAGGGAGAAGGAGCCCTGCCAGATTCCTTAAGGGAGACAAACAACAACTTCTGCCAGTGCACAAAGATCCAGCAAAGTGTTCTTTATGATATAAGTGGGAACATCCACAGAAAATTCCTGTTGCTCCATTTATGTTTTAGATCTAGTGAAGTGAATATAGGTATATGAAGTCCAAACCCCTTATGCATTACAGGATCTTTTGAGAGAGTTCAATGGTGAGGCTTATCAATATGGTAGGAATGCCAAAGTAGGAAGCCTAAGAGGAGCAACTTTAAGGTCCAATCCAACAAAACTTAAGCTCTCCACATGCTGGGATACTCTTTGCTCACTGTATTTACTTTCCTAAAATTAGTTTGAAGGATTTCAGGTAGAAAACACATTGACCCAGGACTTGGAAGATGAAGCAGTAGAAATCTAAACTTAGAATAAATCCTACAAAGTACAAATTATTTAATTAAGAAACCATTTACCGGGATCTCCCAGTGATGAAGTCTCTTTTCATCTTGCCCCTACAAAGGGAAAAACAGCAAAAATTACCTTCCATTCTGGATCATCACCTGGATTAAAAAGCCTCTGAAGTCTTTCAGGTGTACAGTGAGAAGGCCAAATTTACAGAATTCCTTGTGAGTTCTGTCTTAAAGGAGAAAAAAAAAAAGGCTCAAAAAGAGGAAATCTGAGCAGCTGTTCTACAACTGATGCTTGCATCTGTCTGGCTTAAATTGGAGAAGGTGTCATTTGGAGCTACCCTTTAGACACACCCCTGAAAGTACACAGGAAAAAAAAAACAAAAAAAAACCCCAAAAAACCACAAACAAACCACCTTACAGTGCTGATGCAGGAAGAGCTTCTGTAAATATTGCCTCCTCAGTCAGCAACCCTAGCCTTACTCTGTAGTTACTTTATTGTGGATCTCAAATTTGGGTAAGAAAAACCATTGAGAAGGAAGGGTGTTAAACACACAATGAAAGATATTGCACACAACTCTCAATGGAAGTTCAGCTAGTGGCATGAACTGTCATTTCCACCCAAGCACAGCCCAGAGAAAGAGGCATCAAATAATGTTTGCACAGGTTAAGAGATAGGGATACTAAACCTTTGGAGTAAATTTCAGTGCTTACTTTACATGAGGACAAGCTCTAATCTGACTTTTAATTTGAAACAAAAGCTAAGCAAGGACCACCTATAATCCCTTCATAGAGAAACCTAGGTGCTTGAAGGTTTTTCATGTCTATAGTCATCTTCTTACTCCAACAACTCCCACACCCTTTGTGTATTGTCCTTTTTGCCCTTGGATTCAGAAGCACAACACAAAAATGTGAGAAACCTCCACAGTCACTGGCACACTAGAGAAGAGACACACAACTATTACCACCCCCATAAATCGCAGGCTTTATATTATTTGGTGTTTATAACATTGGATAAGTGAGGAATCAATCCTTTTCATGCTGTTTGTGCCCTTTGCCTCTCTCCCAAATAGAAAAGCTTTCTACCTGTCCTGAAACAGACGTGTAGCCAGCATGTAGTTCATTGATGTCTTGTGCTCTAAAAAGGATCTAGAAAATCAAAATATAGGATGTATCAAGATAGTGTTCAACACAATGAAAGGCAGCTTAATACAGAAATAAATTATCTATAAAGAACATCCCAGAAGTGGATTGAGACAATATGCTGTACCATAACAGAAAAGAGGAAAGGAGGAGAGCTATCACTTCTCAGCTGAAGTTCCTGGTGAGGCAAGAGACACAGAAAAACATTACAGACTGGAAAAAAATTAGAAAAGCGTAACATAGTATCACTCACAGGATGTAGCCCTATACTGTGTTGATGGCCTAATGACAGAGTACACAGTACATGCAGCTGTAGGATGTAAAAGCAGATAGCAGGAATAGATTACCTGAAGTGAAGACATTTTTATTCTGACAGAAAAGCAACATCAGAAACAATGCTTGATAGCCTTCCATAAGGTGCAGTTAGGCAAAGCAGCAGCAGTTAAAAACAAGGGATCAGAAAAACACATCCTCAACACTAAAATAAACTCTACCAAAACCCTCAATATGTGTCTTTCTGATTGCTAAGCTGGTTGTTCTACATATACCTAACACAGAATATCCCTCAACACAGAGCATCAGTGCAACACTGAGCCATCCTATTGGATTCTTATTCTTACCCATAAAGGTCCCATGTTAATGGGGTAGGGAATATCCGGATGAAGCCTCCTCTCCGTTCATTCTCCTCTCTCACTCGATGAAGAACTTTTATCTTGGAATAAAAAGAAAAAAAAAAAAAATAGCCAGCAAAATAGATACAATGAAGAATGAACCCTAGAAAAATCTCTGAGTTTCAGAGGACAGGACTATTACTGCAGTCCTGGGAGTGGGCTGGCTACACATGATATCCTTAAGCAATTTTATCCTGCATTTAAATTCTGAAGGAGTCTATCACACCTGGCATGACTGAGGGCAAGGTCAGTACCAGCAGTAAAACTCAGAAGTTCTGTTTCAAAAATTATACTTCTGTCATGTTTTTCATATACATGCACTTGTTTTTTGCTGAGCAAATAACCCCACATATTGCATGAAATCCAAGGTAAATAAAAGGTATTTAATAGCCTACTTACCTCCTCCATGGAGAGACCTAGCACAGAGCTGCCTTGCCTTCCTGTTGCTTTTTCCCTGCCTGAGGGCACTGGGTTTTTAATTTCAGCATCACTGGCAGACAGAGGACGGGTACGCTGTAGAGACAGTGTGAAACCAGATTTTCCCCTTTTCCTCTCTCAACTTTAAAAAAAAAAAAGTTACATTCAAACTCCAGGATCCTCTTCCCAGCAGAATCTACACTCCAGAGTACTGCAGCCAGAATTCACAATTCCACACTTCAGCGGTTGAAGAGTCCACACAGCAGCGGGCACAAAGTGTGAGTATTCACTTTCCCAGTTTTTAACACAGCAGGACTCAATTCAGGCATCAGTGCCAGTATTTACACCCCTGGCCCCTTCCAGAAAAACATGAGACATACACAAAAGCACCAAAGCCAGGATTTCATACAGAAAAATTCTCACCCAAGGGGCACCAAAAGCCAGCTTCACACTCACAGGCCCCAAATACACTTGGATTCACACCTCAATGGTACCAGAACCATGATTCTCTGTTCCAGTTGTGTTGCTACACTAGAACAGAACTGTAATTCACTGATGAGATAAAGTTGCAGGGGAAAAGTGAAAAATTCAGTTCACCACCTGTAATTCTTTTGTTACTATACTGCTGGATCTCGTCTTGCTACTTCTCACACTTAACGGACAGATCTTGTATATGTACATAGATATACCATGCAAATTTGCAGATACATGCAAATTTAAAAAATAAGAAATAATTTGCAGACAGTCTCTCCAAGCTCATTCTTAACCTGATGGGCAGTCCTGATCAATTCTAACAAAGGACAGGAATTCAAAGTGTCTTCACATTAGCAGGATTATAAAATCTTAAAATCCCAGCAAGACTGAAATCTTTGAACATGTTCTCAAGTACATTTTAGCTGGTCTTAGGCCCAGTTCAGATAACTACCTCTGTAAAAATAGCATTAAGAGTCTAGCTGAGAAGGTCTCATGCCTTTATACAAAATTCAAATTTTCTTTTATCACTATACTGAGCAAAGAATGCACAGAGAGACTTCTTAATCTAGAAAGAAGAGAAAAAGATGAGAAACCTTAAGCTGGATGACCAGGGGAATATCCCATAGTGCTCAGATACAAATAAAACTCATGGCAAGATCAGGTTGTAAATTTATTTGTAAAGACTATTGGAACTGAATTCCATTCTCCCTGTTTCATTAGAAATTATAAGCGGCTATTCAGAATTTGCAGATTCTGAAATAGGGAGGCAAAGGGCACAAACAGCATGAAAAGGATTGATTCCTCACTTATCCAATGTTATAAACACCGCAAAAGGAACAGGCATTGCACTAGAATGGGTTACACTGCAGTGATTGGCACAGAAAGATCCAAAGAGAAAACAGACATAGCAGGTGCCAGCTGAAACATTTTGTTAAGCCTAATGAAAACTGATTAAATAAAACAAGAGGAAACGAGACAATCTGGATGAGAAGGTAGGAGACAAGCATTTGCAGAAGAAATAAAAATGTCAGTAGTCAAACAGGTTTGCTTGATGCTGCAGATGGCATCAAGTTGAAAGGCTTTTAGTCTTTCTTCCTAACCTGGCCTCCATTTCAAAAAGCACGGCTCAACAACTTTAATAACTTCCTCTAAAATCTTCTGCTAGGTAACCTCCTCTTAAAAACCATTTCCTGACACTACCATAACAATCATCATGTGATAACTGCTGCTCAAAGAGAATATTACAGGAAATTTTTCATCCTATCAGATGATCTCCTTTACTAAGGAAATACTTCAATGAAATAATCTCAATTGTCTGGATACAATGGAGATAATTTCATTGATTACATACAGAAAATGTATACCTACATATTGGCAGCTCTGGCTCCTATGACTAGTGAAGCTCTGGCTCCTATCTGAGAACAAACTATACTATTGTCAAAATGCTAGAAAAAAACTCTAACTTTACTGAACTTCTGCACAAACACTTTTTTCAGTGTTTCACTGCAGAATTCTCTCTGGCTATAGCACAAATGTCTCTAACTTCACAAAGATCTTGTTTCCTTTTTGATCCAGCTTATCTTTAAAAGTATAGATAAATCCAACCACTTTGTTTTATCTCCAAATTCTGTGAGCATCTCTGGTTTCCACATGATTCTAATTATCCTAAGCAGCAGTTGGCACACTGACAGCAGTTGGCACAAAGATCCTTCCTATTCTTTATGAAACCTCATTATTCAATAAGACTCTCCTCTCAGCCTCAGCTAAACTAACACAGAATGATACAAACAACAGAGCATAGAATGAATTAGGTTCTCAAGATGATTCCATCTGTCCTACCTTCCTTCCTGCTGGGAAACCTCAAAAAAAAAAAAAAAAAAAGGAGAACCATCACCATTACGTTCATGCAGGAAGCCCAGCAGCAAAATAATGCCTACCATGTCCCCACACAGCCAGGTGCTTAGAATTGTAAACTAACATTGATTTGTCCATATGGCTTGCAAGGAGGATGCCAAATATGACATTTAGAAAGGTGGATCAGTCTGATTTATGCTAACAATAGTTCTACATGTTTCCACTATCTTTAAGAATTCCTTCTTATCTATTTTGACCCAGTTGACTCTCAAATTTTTGCAGTTTCCTTCAGATGACTGTCTCATGGAAAACACTTACTTCTTTTATAGGGCCACCTGAATTTTGTCCATACAGATTCACCTGTGCTATCCTTTCCATTCAGACTTATTCCATTGCCTGTAGTACACAAGACAAAAATTCCTCCTCCTCCTCCTTTTTGGTGTGACACTCCCATTTATTGCTGTTTTCACCAGCTCTTCCTTTGGTTTTGCACTTCCTTTTCAATGACCTACTAAATCCAGAACACTGTGCTGCCACTGTCTTCATCATTTGATGACCAGAACGACAACTTTATCTTTAAACATCTATATCCAATTTCTTTAAAATGCAGTTCAGAAATACTTGTAGGCTTAAAAACTTTGAGGGATTTGACCCAGCTGACCTTGACTCTCAGCACACCTCACCTACTCTTTCTTTAAGCTGCTAGAACTGATGTAAATGTTTTTCCAACCTTTGCTCTTGCCACATGGAAACGTATGCCAGTACCTGTCCATTTCCTCTTTTCTTGTTGACTTCGTCCCTCCACCAGGCTACTTAGCTACAAAATATATTTTGGGACCAATTGTGCCAAAAGTATTGTACAAGGTAACATTTGAAATTGCATCCCTTATACTGGTGAAGGGAGCTGAAGGTTACTTACCAACCTGGTGTTTGCTGTTTGCGACTGCGCAGACACAGGATGCTGCAAGAGACACACAAAGAGAATAAAACCCTTGTGTTCTCTAAGACACTATCATCCCTGCCCAAGTTACAGAGGAGCGATGAGTACCCTAAAGCAAAAGGGTATAACCGAAGTCCAGAGATATAGCTAACAGCTTCTACCATCTCAGTTCAGATCTTCCTCATATCCTCTGCAAATGTATCCTGTCCCCATTCCAAACGCTAACCTCAGATGTGCTCAACCGTGCAAAAGGCATCTGGACGTACATATAATTTTCAAAAGCACACAGAAAAGAGCTCTGCAGAATGGATGAATTAACTCAACTCTCATGACCAAAATTCATATTTTTGTAAGATAAGAATTACCCAGAGGAAATTATTTAATAGCTATGTATTACAGAGAAACAGACGCTGTCAAGTAGAATTGTTCATAGAACAGAGGGGGTAAAAAAAGTCATAAAAATCCTGACATTCCAGAAGCCATTTCATTTAAATATCTCAACGATATTCCAGTTCTTGTGAAGGAACAAGATGCTTTTTAACATTCCAAAATAGGTGTAGAAACATCAGCAGAATGTCAAAAAGTACCCTGTATTACTTATCTAGCAACAGGCCTACAAGCAAGGCCAGTTTAATGACAGGGGTAGGTTCAAAAGAAAACTATTATCATAGGAGCTTCGATCTTTCTTGCCTTCAGTTGTATTCATCCTCTCCAATGCCCAAGAGGAGCAAATGGTGTAAGAAAGGATTCTCAAGAGACCTATCTATCACTTCGAGATGTGCTACTGCCAAGTTCTTCTCTACAGTTGGTCTATACAAAACAGGTCAAGGTCCCTTTATTGCTTACGATTAATTGAAAAAGCTCCAACCCAAATCAACAATAAGTTACAAAGGAAGCAGCTAAATTGTTCATTTCCCTAGAGAGAGAAATTCTCAGAGTGTCAAACCAAAGAAATTGCACAAGGAACTTGCAGTCCAGTCTGATGAAACTCAGAAAACAGAGTAACTATCTCATGACCAAGAATGCTGGTATCAGCATTTCTTTCCCAAGAACCAACTTTTACAATGATTAAAGATGGCCTACATGAATGATCAAAACTTAAGACATCATGAAGGAGTTAAGAAAAACAAAAGAGGTTCAAAGTACCCTTTGCAACTGAGAACGGGAACAGAAGTATCAAAGATCCAACAATACGACATAAAATGCATTCAGCAAAGAGCAGGCCAAAACATTCTTGAACCATGGAAAAATCTATACACCTATTTAGCCATGGGATTTCCATTTAGGTATTTAAGAAGAACATGCTGCAAAACTTTATCACTGGATTAGAAGCCTGTTCCTTGTAAAGCTAGGTACAGGGGACCTGTCCCAAAAGATAAACTAATCCCATCTCAACCATCGCTCTGTCATATGAATCTTCACACATTTCAACTGGCCAGGCCTTACACCTATTTGTAGTTTTTTAAGCAAAATAAATCTGTAAATTTAAAGCCTCCTTAAAGATTCAATCCTTCCCAACAGCTCAATTTTCTGAGACTGTCTTGTATAATTTTTTTCAGATAGAAGATGTCAAATCATCAGGGTCTGATTGCATTACTCTAAGACAGAGGTTACTTTTTCTGGAATGGCTCCTAATTTATCCGAGGTACCTTCTGTCTGCCACAAAAAGCACCTTTATGGTCAGAGGGATCTGTATGAAAACCTATCTATCTATTAAATTGGCCTTAGAAGCTCTGGACTCAGCCATGCATCTTATAGATACTCAAATCTCACCTTACCAGCTATTCACCTGTCTCCCAGTGACTCAAGACTAAGTTTTACAAGAAGCAAAATGTTGCAATTTTTGTGAGTTTTCCCTATACCAAAAAAGGACAGTGTATTGGTATGCTGTCACTGAACAAAGATGACTTCTCATTTCCTAATTCAGCTTGAGCTACAGAGCCATGTTGCATGTCCCTCACAGGAGCATATGCATCAGCTGCAGAGAACGTCAGGATACACCGTCTGCCTATTTGCCTGAGGAGAAATGAATTTGAAAGTCCAAATGACATAGGGGATCTCCCTGCCTTTTGTGAGTGCTCCACTTCCACAGATATTTATGGAATACATCTCATAACCAGAAAAAGATAGAGAACAACTGCTCTGCAGCACTACAGTGCTAAGAAAGCACTATCTCAGCAGAAAAGGTAATGAACAGTCACAGCAAGCCACACGAGGCGTCAGTCCAAAGATCCACAGGAAAGGAAGTGAGAGGTTCCAAGAGTGAATGGGAAAGAAGGCTTAAATTCCAAGTGCAAAAAGCTCTTTCTGCCTAGAAGGAGGTCTTGGAGACATTCATAAAGCTCTAGGGTTCTGGAAGGTCGTTGCCCACAACAAAACAAAAGTGGCTGAACATAGCTCAGGTGCATCCCCCAAGTCTCTTCTGTAGTTATCCTAGAAATCCAAATATCCTCACTCCCTCACTGGCTCTCTCAGCTGTGAGCCAAATTCAACGAGACTGACTTTCCTGCTATCCTCCTCAGCTCTGGCTTGTTGAAGTCACTTACCTGCAGCTTCTGGTATGGATTTCTCCTGACAGATTCAGATGAATGATAAATGGCCCGGCTTGACCGCTGGCCTGGATCCTGGCACACGAAACCTATGGGCATCAGGAGCCACATGAGAACTTTAACACAGGCAAACCCTGAAATATAAACCTAGCATTCCTGTTAATGATCTCAGTCTATACATGACCTTCCTGTCCCTGCCCAAGGACCAAAAAGGATGCTTTTTCTTTTTTATACCTTGCTTTGTTTAATCCCAAACTGTACATTGCATTACATTTTTTTTTAATAACACTGGAACTTGCTTCAAAACCAAGTACTTAAATCAATAAGATGGGTTACTGAATAGCAGCATAGAGATAGGCTCCATTTCTTAAATAGCTGAGCAGACCACCTGATGACAATTCTGCATCTTTTAGTATTAGGGGTAAGTTGTGTCAAGTAACTGAACCAAGATGTCCTAAGAATGCCTAAAAGGTGCTGTGCACTAGACAGTCATGCAGCTTTCACAATCATGACTCCACTTCTAACATAGCCTAACCAGAACCCACACATTCAACCTAAAAAAAAAATGCATGAATACTGATTCTGAGGGCTAAACAGAAGTCACCTACTAAAGAGAAAGAGTAGTGTCTTCAAATACCAAACTAGGGACTCTTAATAGCACCTAAGCATCACAAACAGCCAGATTATTCTGAAGCTGAAACATCCATGTATAACTTTCCAGTGCTAAATACAGTTGCTCTCCTTTAACTGGAGTTCTCCTCTATTATACTTATCTGATAACATGCAGCTCATAAACCTACCTTTTACTTTTTTTAAATGAGGAAAAGGTTGAAGGAGCTTTTTATTACACTCACCTACAAGAGTGAACATATCTGAGAGCATGCTAGCTTTGATCTTCAGGTCCAAAGGAGCATCACTATCCCCACATGCAACAGAGGACAAGAGGAACTATTTGTCTGGCATTAAATGAGAGGAATGCATCAATATGCAAGATATCTTCCAATACAGTTTCTTTGTATTGGTCCTTAACACAGACATAATCAACATGGGAGGAAAACTATGTGATTTTCACACACATAGGTAAAGACAAAACAGCAACAGATTAATCTGTTTCTGTTCATCCTTGTTCACAGCTTTAGTCTTCTAATGCAGCAATGTATGGCCTTGTTTTAGCTCTGCTTGGCTAGAAGCACTTTCTTTGAATGTACCTATGCTACGTTTCATGGAGTATATTGACATTGCTGCTGTAGAATTCTTAAAAACCACAATTACTTATGCCTCTTCCACATAAAATCATAAAATAGATGGGTTAGTTCTAATGGATGGGAACAAATGATTAGGGAAGGTGATAGACATGAAGAGGTCAGACAGTGGGGACAGATGGGAAGCATCCATAATTTTATCCAGCGGGAAAAAAAGTAATTAAAAAAAAAATCAATGAATACAGTTCAGATCAGACAGGCAAAGTCCGATTCCTTGGGAGCAGTGAAATCAGCCATCTTCTACAGCACAGTAATAGATGCCAACAGCTTGGACAAAGAAAATGGCAACCATAACAAAGCAGAGCAAAGGATGCAGATGTGAGTTAGAGTTTTAAGTAATACAGGATGCAAATAATTCAGTGTGTACATATGTGAGCACAAACCACTAAACCAGGAAATTAAATATTGTGGAAACATTCTAGTTGCACCTGAAAACAAAATGGGTACTATGGAAGCTAGAATTATGAACATGGTGTGAAAAAAATTTTTATGCAGGATAAAGAAGGAGGGAAAAAAAAGACAAAAATTAAGAGGAAGGTCAGATATGGCTATTCCAGGAACATATAACTTAAAGCTTGTTTATACTGCCATAACTGAAATATTACTCACAGTACTACAAAAGTGTATTGTGCATCTGTGCTCCTGTAAAGTTAAACAGTAGTCCAGCAAACGCATATAGTCGGAGATTTAAAGAAATAAATCCTCAAGCTTCATTAGAGTACGAGTGTCAGCATAAGGGCCAAGACAACACTCACTCTTTAGATTTTAGCTAAAGACAGTACCAGACCAAAAATTTGAGCCTGAGCATACATCTACGTAATCAAGTCAAACATAATGCCTGAACTCTGCTTGGACTCCAAAATCTTAAAGTTTCTACTCAGCCAAGCAGATTGAAAGCCCACACAATAGTCTGGAGAGTTTCAAAATTTATCTATGATGGGAGATTATGAAGTGTTAACAATGATGATGGACTGTGGAGGAGAAATAATTAAAAAGAAAATGGAAACCCAACTGGGTTCTTTCAAA
Source organism: Haliaeetus leucocephalus (assembly GCF_000737465.1). Lineage (NCBI taxonomy): Eukaryota > Metazoa > Chordata > Aves > Accipitriformes > Accipitridae > Haliaeetus > Haliaeetus leucocephalus. Next base: position 3,940,890 of record NW_010973368.1, on the reverse strand, counting down.
CCCTATTGCTGCAATAAGTTTGTTTATGCAAAGGGAAAAGCAAAGGATTATCCTCCCTCTCAATTAGCAGTGGAACAAATACTCTGCAGGCATCATGAAATCATGCCCTCCTAGGACCACAAGTTTCAAGGACAACCATCTCTAGCAACAGTCCCAGCCTCATATTAAACTGGGAATCGCTTACCAGGCCAATGATGGGGATAGGTTCACTTCCAACAGCCAGGGCTTGAGAGTGTCATCAATAAGGACATCAAAACCATACAGCTCTGAAAACACAGCAGACACTGTAAGTTTACCTTACTGCACCTTCAAACATTCAGATAAGGTCCAACATTAGTCTCTGTCAGGTCATTTCTATCTATATAATTTATGTTAAATCCAGTGAACTCTCTAAGACTGAACAAATAATAACATCCCACAAGTGGGAAATTTCACTTCCTCAGAAACAGGATTAAATATATTCTGTTTGTGGGGGGAAAAGGCAAGCAGAAAATGAGTCGTAGGAAAGAATTATATAAAAAAACTAAAGTCTTTGCGGTCCGCAAACTGCAGTTCATGCAGAACTCTACTACTTGTTTTCTGAATTTCTTGAATTGACACAAGCCCAGCAGGTCCAATCTACTTCTTCCATTGGATCCTGGAAACAACCAAACTTCATTCTCCCTTTCACTTTTTAATCCCTAAATTCACTGTTCCAGTCAGCTATAGAAAATCTTGCTTCTTTCAAGCATCAGCTTCTTTTCAATTATTGCTGTATGTTTTTCTGCAATATCCCCCCAGGAGTACAAAAGCCTTCTCCTCGGCAGCTCCCTCTACGTGAACAACCTCCCATAACTCTTGATCTTATTGACAGCTTGCCACTTTGCAGCAAACTACTATAGAAATACTTTTTCCTTAGTTTCTAAAACATTCATAACATATTACATCTGCTAGATGTGTTCTGCTCTACACAGGTCAGATTGAAGCCAGCTTCCCATTCCAAGACTGATTTTACTATTTCACTCTATACACACGTTCTCTATAGTTTGGAAAGATTTGCAAGAAAGATGCTACACAAAGACAATTGTAAATCAGAAGTTGGCATTAATGCAATTCCCTCTTCCAGCATTAAGAAATATAGTTAATGATCATCAGGGCAACTTATGCACATTTTTTCAAAACACTGCAGAACAGGGTATTGGCAGAGAAGAAGGATTTCCATGGAATTAACCAGTTCCCTAATGCCTGGACTGAAAGCAGGAGAATTTCTTTGCCATGCTGCTTTCCTTGAATTCTGGCCTTGGCCTTTTGTCGCCTGCCTGACGTTGATGCTGGCTCCGGGGAGCTGGACTGCTTGACAAGATCTTCCTATGCAGACAGCTGTGCGAAAGCTCATGTAGCTTATAATGGGAAGTTAATGAGCTGTGGGGGGGACTTGGAAGGGGAGGAAATGGCAGCAGAGTGAGTATTGCCTGCTCACTCTTCTAGACTGTGTAGCCAGACATTGAGTGGGAAGCAAAAGAGCAGAGAGTTAAGGAGTTGGTTCACTCCAAAGAAATGAGGCTGAATCTACATTTGGCTCTCTTGCTCCCCAGACAGGAAAGGCTGCAGTAGAGGGAAAAGGAGGAGGTGGGGATTACAAGTGTAAACATCAGCAAAGCATTTTGACCAGAAGAAACTTCTGATTATTTTAATACACTATTTCAAAATACAATCTCAGGTTTGGTGAAGACCTGTGACTCTTAATGGCATAGCAAACTCCAGTGGACAGGCAGCTCATGCCCAAAGCAGAGAAGCAATGAGTGGGCCTGTGGCAGCCGCTGGTCTGCAACCTCCCAACCCCAGCCAGGAAGCAGAGCATTTTGTTTTTACTAGCTGTTGCTTTTGCTGCTGGCCATTCCCTCCCTCTGCCCCTCAAAGGACCTTTGCTAGCATTTTGGCTCCCCTGACTTTGTCATCCTCTCTCACACTTTTCTCCCTTCCAAACTACTTGCTCTTTAAACCTCTCTCATTCCCATCCAGTCACTCACTCACTCCATCCACTTTTACAAATACATATGGGAAACCTCTTGACCTTAGCTAGCCCTGACCATGCTGCTGGTGCTTTACACTCCTTTCCCTTGTGTCTGCCTTGTTTATTAGGACAGAAAGCTCTTCACGGCATCCCTGTTGACTCAATTCCATTGTTAAACACAGACATCTAATGCCATCTGCAATGCCTTAGGGTCTCCTAGGAAGACTCCACTGCTGCTCCATAATGCCCCAAGCTTCATGTATTCTAGGTCATATCTACAACCCCTGGACAGATGTTTGCTACCTCAGGGCACCAGGAGTTACACAATATCCATGTTCTGGCAACAGAATCAAGCCTCACAGGTTCCCACATAGGGCTTAGCACAAAGGGGTTCTCAAGTCTGCCTGGGATACTAGGGCACAAACAGAAGATAAATTACCTGTGGTTTCAACTATCCTAGAAATATCTCCTTGGCCCTCTTCCACATTTGGAAAATGCAATACCTAGATTAAACACAGAAGAAGTATCCTTTCTACTATGAAACTCCACTATCATTTGTAAAAATAAATACACAGGCAGCAAAGATGTAGAATCACATGAGCACAGCAAGATCAGAAGTATATCCTCTGCAATTACCAACTTAAGCAAGCTTGTCATTTCACTCTATAGAGAGTAAAGAAAATAGAATGACAGAGAGAAACACATGCCTCAGGCTGTGGCAATGGTAGGTTTATGACAATCCACCTTGTACCACTATTGTTGTTAAGGGAAGAATATGAAGAAACTAAGATAGCAAGTTTCCACAGTGCCTTCCCTTGCTCCCCTCCTCTTGCTACTACAATCCACAAAAACATGTTTCACCCTTGACATTTGCTAAAGAGATTGGGATTATATCAGGAGGTACCAGCTGTTGCCAAGACTCAGCAGGAACAGCCTGCCTCTCCCCTCCAACCCCCATAGAGAAGTCACTGCTGACCGAGCTTTCCATCCTCCCAAGAGAAGGGCTAGCTTCAGACTGAAGTTTAACAGCAACAGTTCAGCCAGAGATTTTTTTTTTTTGCCAATGTCATTATTTAAGACTGAGGAAGGCTAGAGACATGGTCTCAAGCTTTTTGGTTCTGGTAAACTACCATGTATTCCAAGTTTGGTTTATAATCCTGTCAAAGACTGCACTGGCACTCCCTTTTAGAAAATCTCCCCAAAGAATTTGCTATTCTCCTTAAGTCTAGAAACCAAGTCACAAGTGATAGCCTGGTAGCGCAAACAACGTTTTCATGATTTTGCATAGAATGAATAAGCTCAGTTCCTAGAGGGTCACAGGTATTGCAGTCGTAATTCTAGTCTTTGTTTTCAGCTTGTTCACTGAACAAAAAAGAAGAAAGCTTTACTGCAAAGTACATAGTCTGCAACCGAATGGAGGCAACCTGAGGTTATGAAGGGACACATATACACTGAAAAAAAGCTGCACAGTATGCAACTCTTTTGCTTTTGCAATAAAAAATTATTTTCTCATTTTAAGCAGAAGCATATTTAAGGACATTCCTAATCCAAGGAACTACACCTGTGCCACTGAAATTCAAGTCTTCCCTTTTTCCTTCCTACTTCTTCTGTGCTTTATAAAGGAAGGAATCCTGCAGACCATGCTTATAGACAACTTGTATCAAGGAGCTTCAGTTAGAAAAGTTAATTGTGCTACAATTTCATCCAAAGCAGCAACCAGTCAGTGCAAGGGAGAAAAACTTCCAAGAGTATAGTGATGGACGTACTCCTTTGTTGAACATATTGCCAAACTTGAGGCTTCAGAGACTACATAGTATTTTGTAAATGAACTCCATTTTATCTAGTGATGGTACAGTACCTGCTTCAACTCTGGTAGAGCACATCTTAACAGTTATGGGGACATGAACACATCTACATCTTGGGGGCTATCACAACCAGGTCCCAAATTATTCCCATTACTCTACAAAAGGCCAACAAAACAGTTTAGGCTTTGATAGGCAAAAGGCCATACTCTGTCATATCAAGTAATAGAACAGAAGCTTCTACTTCGGACACCAAAGGCTTTGAGGAAAGTACTGGTACTGTAGTCTTATGCAGTAATTTGCCTTGCACTCCAAATAATACAGCTTAACTCCCTTTTTTAGAAAACTTTGTTTTATCAGAGAAAGGCTTTATCTCTCAGTGTTATTACAGGAAAGAACCCTACAAGAGGGGACAGAATTATTCCACATGTTAGTGTTCTTGTCTACCTCACAAGATGCAGCCTGCACCTGCCAGAGTTTGTCACACTAGCTTGGCCAAACTGCAATTACCTCATTTAGGGGCACTTTTTCCACAATAAGTAACCAGAGAAAGTCCATCACTTACTACCTCTCAACCTTTTTTTCCTTCTACTGGAGCCTGAAGGACACTTAGTCACATTCCCAATAAAGTCTTCAGAAATGGATTAATTTCAGGGTGCCTGTGTAGAATCATAGAGTGTCTTGAGTTGGAAGGGGCCCATAAGGATCATGAAGTCCAACTCCCTGCTCCTCGCAGGATTACCTAAAACCAAATCATATGACCAAGAGCATCGTCCAGATGCTCCTTGAACTCTGACAGGGTTGGTGCCCTCGAGGAGCCTGTTCCAGTGACCGACCACCCTCTCAGTGAAGAACCTTTTCCTAATGTCCAGTCTGAACTTCCCCTGACACAGCTTGATTCCATTTCCTCATGTCCTATCACTGGTCACCAGAGAGAGGAGATGAGCACCTCCCTCTCTGCTGCCCCTCTTGAGGAAGTTGTAGACTGCTATGAGATCACCCCTCAGCCTTCTCTTCTCCAAGCTGAAGAAGCCAAGTGACCTCAGCTGCTCCTTGTAAGTCTTGCCCTTGAGACCTTTCAACATCTTGGTTGCCCTCCTTCATAAACCACTACTTTCTTTGGTGAATGAAAGATTACAGTTGGACTCATCACCTGTACCAAAATCAGACTTGGAATCATCCTTCTATTCTGAAGTCAGAAAACCTAATAAGGCCATCTTCAAGGCTAACAGCAAAGAACAGGAGTCTTGATGCAAATTGGGCTGCCTTTATAAACCTAAATAATCACCCATGAAGGAGAAAGTTCTTCAACCCAGCATGTGAGATCATAGTGAGTGAAGAGGTTAACATCCCAATAACCACCTTTGGACATCACTTCCCTTATGCCACTGGGAAACAGCAGAGTAGATATGCTGCTACTTGTTCTTCAACAAACTTAGGTGGCCAAATTAAGAAAATGTAGTAGCAGGTAGATTAAAATAAAAGCCAGCAGACTCCATAGATACATGGGTACATGACGTGAAGGAGAAAGAGAGCATGTTTCCTGACTTCATTAGCCCAAGTTCTTCTGATTTCAAGCTCCTAAATCCCAACAACCTTAGGCCCAAACAAACTAAGAGACAATAACCTGGTCTTCCTCACTTCCATGTTCCCATCTATCTGCTAAAGACCTTAACATCACTACCAGAAACAATGAGAAGCCAGGGCTGATTCGGACTTTGGTAACACAAGTCCACTGATGATAAATTGACAATGCTGATCATTTCTTTATAGCTGGTTTTGGAAGACTTAATTCTTCCTAGGTCTGCCCCAGCACCCTGAAAAAGAAAACTGGTGCTACCAAGCTGAGAACAGCTTCCTAAAGAAACCAGAAAGCTTCTGCAGCAACAGATCCTGACTCTTTCAGCTCAGCTGTGGGTGTTAAGTCATGAACTATCAGTTAGGTACCATTTAGAGCTATGAAGTGACAAGTAAGGAAAACAGAGCAGAGATAAGACTCCTACAGGAGTTACCATTAGAACTATCCCTTGAACTCATTTTACCCTTCAGACTCAGCTGACAGCTTTGTTAAATTCTGAAGATATAGTTATATTACAAAACCTACCTTGGCACATTGGATCATCAAAAGACCTGTCCTGGAAGGTACAGAGCTCCTGAATCTGATGGTAGCCAGAGGGCTCTAAGGACAACCTTTTTCAGATTCAAAATCTGGCTTTAAAGCAAAGACTGACAGTAAGGATATAAAAATAGAATGGATTAAGCTTCGCAAAACCAACACAAGTGTAGGGAATACCTGTTCTGCTTTTCCTTGACATGTCATCTATGAAACCAGAAAACAACATAGGATATGCGTATTGTGTATGTATGGCTGACCTAAGTCTCTAAGCATGGACTCACCCATACTCATGTCAAGCAAGTCTGCACAGCAATTCCTTTAAAAATCTCAAAATTCTAGTGTCCTGCAAAATTCATTACGGAGCAGACCAGCACTGTTCAATACTAAAAAAGGCTACCATTCACCCAAACAGGTCAACTCCTACTACTACTAAAATTAAATGCTCATGAAGAGCAGCAACACAGATGGTTGAGAGAGGGTCATGAGATACAAATGAAGACTTTTTTTAAAGTGTTTAGCTCTAGGTCAGCACCACTCAAGTAGTACAATAGTTTATTGTTTGCTCCATACCATATTAACGTAGATGTGATTAGAAGCATAAGCCTGGCCAATTCAGCCTTAGCACACAGGAACAGCCAAGTAAGAAACTCATTGCTTTGATGGGATCAACAGGCCTATTATCATATCCTGCCTTCTTGATTGCAGAAGAACTCAACAGTGTCACAGCTGGGTTGACTAGAGCTGGGAATGAAACTGGGGACTTAAATCTATTGCTTCTTCAGGATCATGTTTCAGTGAGTACAGAAAATGGTGCTATATTGGATGCTGGCAAAAATATGTGCTGCACCTAGTTGCCTTCATTTCATCCCCTACTAAACCTTCCTACAGAGAGATTTTTCAGACTGTCTGAGAGCAAGTCTCACTACTTTTTCTAGCCTACCCAGAAGTGCTTACTCCAGGACTAATGCAGTCTTTAATTGGCTTGGGCACATGTACCCCTATCATACCTCCTGCTCCCACACTGAGATGTCATGTCCCTCACAGGCAGTGCAAAATCCAGTTTCTCTTAAAGAAGGCTCCAGAGGCAACCAACAACTCAACTGGTGACCAGCTTGAGGACAATGCAGTCGTTCAGAGTCCTGCAGCATGCCCTCCTCTGGGGCTACTGGTTAAGGCAATTTTTACTCGCAGCTTAATTTTACGTGAGGAATTATTAGCTAATCATAAAGAACAAAATAGAGGCTTGAGATCACATTGTTAATAACAATGCATGAACAAGGCTGCAACAAAATCATGTAGTACTTACACTACTTTGTGATGCACTTCAGACGATCAAAACTACTGAGCATCCCAAGTCCTCCGAGAACTGATGATTACTAGAATGCAGTAAACAGCTGACATAACATGGCCAAAAGGGGACTCACTACAATCTTTCCACAAATTGTCAGTAGCACTCCACTTTGACATTAGAAAAAGAATCATCCTGACCTACCACTCTCACTTTCTAGGCAAGCATGGGTAGCTGGAACCATACAGTCTCACAAGTCTTATTTTAGAACATGAAGAAGCCATGAATGGAGTCTCTTCCCTCAAATCTAGAAAACAAGTATATTACATTAAAAAAAAAATTTACTTGGGAAAGGAATGAAGGACCACAGCAGTGCTACACTGTTAGATAAATAAAATGGGCAACCTAATCTAGACAAATAAGTACTTGTGATTTAATTTTTAGCAAGAAGGTGGCAATTGTGCTGGAGTCCTATTCCCTGGAACAGCATTACTAAGACTAGAGTAGAATACACATTGTTAGTCATATTTTTCTAGAAGTTTTCCAAACAAGGCCTACCTCTGTATCTGAATCTCAGACACAGGTTTCTGAAGTCTGAGATACTTTTCAAATAATCAGTCTTTCTCAGGACACACATACAGTTTCATTGTTCACAGCCCAAAAAAAAAAAAAAAAAAAAAAAAAAAAGCAGCAAGCTCTTGGGAACCTCTGCATGCTGCCTTGAAATCTTCATTGCCAGTTTTCTCCCTCATGTTAACAGCTATGAACTCAGCCATTCTGAATGTTTCCAGCTAGAAAAACTGTCTTTTTTTACAACAGGGTTAAAAGTGGCACAACCAAGGAGTGTCAGAACAAGACACATGGATCAAGAATGAGCCATACAACATGACAAGGGCAGTTCAAATCCTTGGGACAAGGACCACCACTTAATTGTGGGGGGAAGGTGGCAGAAAGTACTGAGCTCTGGAAATGCCTCAAGCTCCCTAGGGAAGCAGTATGGCTCCTACTTAAGCTCTCTTTCCTGGGAAGCTCTTAATTTATGTTTACACTGAAATAAATGGAACAAAACAGTTTATTTGTGGGGGAGCATCTGAGAGGGTGGTTAGTGCAGCCCTGGGGAGGCAGCAGGAAGTGGGATAACCTCAGAGCCAGGCCCAGCAAAAAGTACATGAGGAACATTAGTTTCCACATACACAGCTCAGAAGAATCTAGAGACACAACTGAGGAAGGAAAAGGGAGAAGCAAAAAAAGAGGCAGTTAAAGTTTTTTTGTGTGTTTTTTTTTTAATCCAGTTGTTGATATTTCTGGAGTAGCTGATAAACTGCTACTTCACTAAAACTATTATCTAATTCATAAATACCCATGTATGCCAAGATTCTCCAGCTTTGAACAAAGGCATCAGAGTCAGTCAGGAGAAGCTAAGGCCAGAGAGGTAGCTAGTTTGGCAGGTAACTAAACAACATATCAACCATTGCTCCTCCTTGACTCTTGACTATCTCATCACACCCAAATATCCAAAGATGACAGCATTTACATTAGAGTATTGAAAGCTGCAGAATCATCAATATCCAAGTGCAATGCAAGGACCACACAAATGGATTTACATGTCACAGCTAGTTTAAATATAAATCCCAATACCCAAACATGGGATAGCTTAAGCCAAGCTTGGTCTTCGGTTTAAGCACTGACGGAGACTAATTCTAGACTCATTTCCCCTGTCCTGAAACTCCATCTTCATGCGTGTATACACATGAGCAAAGGGTGGCTAAGAGCAGGAGGAGGCCTCTTTAGGGAAGGTTGGGAAGCAGCCACTGGAAAGCGGGAGAAGGCACACTGTGGTACCAGCCACTGCTTTCTGGACCTCGTCCCAGCATCTGCTGCCAGTGAGTTCTCAAATACCTTTGCCAGCACACAGCTCTGCATCCAGCTTCTGCCAGAAATAGGCTTTGACGCCACCATGCGGTACTCTCACACAAGCACAAGCCCAGAAGCATTTACCACCACTGTCATTCCAGGGACTGCATTACACATTCCTCCCTAGACCTCAGATGCACGTAGGACAATAATCCAGAACCACATTGGGCTAGATGGCTCAACAGAAAATATTAAATATTCTAAAGAGATATTTAATAGTGGGTCGGTAATTTCAACTTTCCAGCACTTCCCCAGTTCCTTTTCAAGTTCCTTTTCATCATCCCATTTTCAAGCATGAGATTCTGATGAACAACACTGGCACATGGGCAACTGTGATTCAGCATCCCCTGCCCTCACAGAGGCCTATACGGAGGAAAAAACCCAGTATCTGGCTTCCTTGCAATAGGGAATGCACATTTCTCTGTAGCATCAGAAAGCTGGAAGTTTCAAACAGTACTCAAGAGCCAATCAACAAAGATGCCCCTAGTGCCTTACCAAAGCAGCTGCCACGATGTGAAAGAAAAGTTTTACAGGCTGTGGCTATGGCCAGCTCAGCAGAAACTACAGTCTTGATAATCAGGTCCTCCACGTTGGCCATCAGTGCTGGAAGGAGGGGAGGAAAAAAAAAAGTAGATTGTGAAGTAGCACACAATATCTAGAAAAGCATGAGAATATGCATATGGACAGATACCTTTGTGAATCAAAGCACATGAGAGCCTATGGATGACAAAGCAATGATGTTTGGAAATCCATGCAAGCTTAAGTATATAGATACATGCGTAAGTATCCTAGTGCAAAAATACTCACAAATGAGAGTGATAGAAGTGAGTACATGTACAGTGCAAGTAAGTGGAAACATGTGGCAAGCACATCAGCACAAGTCAGCTGGAGTCTGATCACACTCAGAGTATTAGGAAGGATTAAACAAGAGTGGGTTAGTGAGATAAGCCCTTAAACTACAGAGAATAAGCTATAGCCACTGAGATACAAAAAATTTTCTTGTGGACTTTTATGAGATAACTGTTCTGTGATGTTGCACCTTCCTCTAAAGCAGCTGTTCCCATACCATGATTCACAAATCATTTCAAAATTATATGACTGGTGACAGCTCTCAGTCCTGCTGACCTATAGATAATCTGCAGTTTCTGTAAGGAAGCTCTCTCTAGCTCCTGTATGAGCCTGTAAACAGAGCTCAGGAACAGGAATCTGAGCTGACAGAGGGAGCAAAAGGGAAAAAAAGATGCACATTAGATGTAGACCTGGATTCTACACTCGGCTTGGGATGTGTCATGCAATATAAAGAACACCACACTTAGTTCCTGTTTTCAACAACAAGGAATAGAGAAGCAAGAGGAGAAGGGAATGAACAAACACTGGAGTTGTAGCCTGAAAAGTTAGTAGGGATGATAGGACAGCCTTCCTCACCCCTCAAAGGGAGCACAAGCAAACACACAAGACCTCTAGCAAACCCACAGACATTTGGTATTCCCTATCCCAAAGAATATCTAGTACAAAGCACTTGACTAGAGAGTTCGATTTAGGTCTACAATTACTATTTCTCATGTTCAGATGACAACATGCAGGGACCTGAATAATTACAGAGTATAATGCAAGCAAATTCAGATGTGAACTTCTGTGCCAGAAGACCACTAAGTGGAAGCAACACAGCATGGGAATGTCTAAGTGCACATAAACTTCCCAGAGCACAAAACTTGCCAGCCCAGACAAGGCCAGCACTTTCCAGCCAGCATTCTGCCTCCGTATGACCAGAACCAGATGCATCAGAGAAAGGTGCAAGAAGCCTTGTAATGGATAGTTAGAGAAACCTGCTTACATTGCTGAGCAATTTACTTCATAATTAAGAGTGCATGTTTTATACTTCAGGTTGGGGTGGGGTGTGGAAATGTATCAATATAAGTAACTGCGTACACAGCTTACTGAAAACATATGGTGCAAGTAATTGGACAGCCATGTATGCGTATGATGGGGAAAAAGTCTACTTCCATCTGAAAGCCAGATTCAAACCCCTTCCTCCAACATCTAAGTGCACCCTGGCAACATTTGCAATATGGGCATAGCTGCTATGAGTAGTGTTACTGATGCCTCCATATCACAGGTATTTATTCCTTAAAGGATATACCTGGATTCTGCTCTTCAGATGCATTTACTCCCAGCAGACCTGGCAAAGCTGTGGAAGAGGGAGCTATTTTATATGAAACACAGACTGAAATGAAAACACCCAGCAAAAACCTGAGCCATGGAAAGATGACACCACATCCAAGAGTCATTCAAACTGGCACAGTTCTCCAGAGGTTGGTCACTCATCAGCCTGAACAGGCCATGGGAGCAGTAGAGGGAGGGAAGCTTTTAGAAGGAATGGAATGACCTTAAGAAACGGGAAATGTAGGTAAAATATTAAGAAACACACCCTGAGAAAGTCTCAGAATATTATTTGCAAAAGGGAAGGGGTAGGCCTCATCTCTGGGAATAGGACCCATCTCTGGCGATAGAGAATAAATGCACAGCTCTAGTGAGAAAGCTGTAAGGAACAATGCTTCCCTCCACCCTGCTCTGGTGCTAAATGGGACTCACGGGGGCTCTTCCCTGACTTCTTAGGATTCACACAAGTGAGATGATTAAGATTCAACAAAGGAATAAAAGAACAAGATCCGTACTGACCTGCAGTGTCTCTCCCCTCTTGTTTTAAGTACCTCAGCATTGCACTCATGCTCCACTTGTTTCCATAATCCTCTACTTCAGGATCATCACAGCTAAAAATAAATTAAAGAAACAAGTTGACACCACTGGCCTACCTCTATGGACTTGCACCAGCCTTAGACCAACCTAGGTAAATTGACCCAACCTCTAGAGATCAAGTTCCATTTTCCAGCCAAGTACCTGACATAATCTCCACTTTTCTTGTTGACACTGTAGTTGGTCAGATGCATGAACTGGTTTTTAATGTTCTTGGATGCCTGGTCATACCTCACTGTTGCAAACCTGTAAAGAAGGATAAAAATTCACAGTATTTCTTGAACAAGTGACATGCTTGCTAAATATGACCTACTACACAGACCACTCAACAACAGCAGCTAGGGAGAGAATGCATGTAATGAGACTTCATCAGATGCAACCTCTCCTCATAAAAAATACTGTTTATTCTCAAGGGCCACATCCAGGTGCATTTAGTCTCTTTTTCAGTGTCTTAGAGCAGGGAGCTCCATTTGTTCTCCTGGAAGTTTTCACAGCCTAACAGTGTACACATCATGCTAGGCACATTTTTTTCTCACCTGCTTAGACTTCTGGTCCTTGGGCATCCTGGCCAAACAGACCACTTTGCTTTAGACAGTCAGTGTTACAGTCTCCTCATTTTCACAATAGGGCCTACCATGAATACGCAAGATCCACTGGTCCTGGGAAATGCACACATTCAGAGCAATCATACTACATATGCATACCATAGTCAATATTTCCTGAAGTCTCATACAAGCACAGCTCAGTTCTCGTATACTCCAAGGATGCTTTAGGAAAGGCTGAAGATGAGAAGAGATTTCTGCCACCAACAACTACATAGCCTACAACTGCCTTCTCAAGAGGCATCCAGGAAACCAGGTACACCCTGCAGGCCAGACCAATTTGTCCAACAAGGTAGCATTTGCTCCAGGGTGCTGTCATTCTTGGGGACTATGCAGCCCTTCCATATCTCAAAGATGTCACCTAGCTGTGTACAAGGAAAGGGACTGTAGGGAAGATCACAATCAGGAGCAAGACACTGCTACAAGCTTACCTAGTCTCCATATGAATACTGTTACAGCCAACAATACCACAGTTAAATCAGCCTGTTTATTATGGAAACAGTGGTAACCTCCTGATTAAAAGGCATTACCTGTACTGTAACCAAGCACCCCATCACCACTCCCTTAGCCATACACTACTGTCACAGATGTTTGTGTTGAAATGAATCAAAGAATTGATCCAACTGAAAAATGAGCTTTTGGAGGATTTTGGGTTGTTAGGCATTTGAGGGATTTTTTTTTTTTTTTTCTTTTCAGTTTTGTGTTGGAGGGCCAGAGGGAACAGGATGTGAAAGGGAGAAGGGTATGAAAGGACAAAGGTAGAGCAGCTCCCTGATCCAGCTACAAAGTTGTAACTTGATTTCCCCCACCCCACCCTTCCAGTGGCCACACACACTTAAGCTATCCATACTCTTTCCTCAGCTATCCGCCTTCATTTTACCTGCACAATACCAGCACAAGAGTGTCTGTCCTGCACAGCAAGCCATCTAAAACCAGCCTTTTTTTGCTAAGCTGTTTATCAAATCAGATCAGTTCACTGCATGGGTACAGAAATGTTTGTGGTGACACAATACAATGGACATCACAAGCCCCTGAATGAGCACAAGAATACAGAACAAACTTGCACTGAAGCAATTTAAACAGTAATCTTATCAATAGCTCACCTCTTTAAGAGGTTAAATGAAGGCTGAAACAATATAAGCTTCTGGGGGAGTCGGAAGGACTTCCTGCAACCAACTGCTAGGACAGTTGCCCATGCTACCCCTCCATTCCACTTTGCACCCTGAAGCCAGAGGGAAACTGATCATGCCTGTGCCAGGAAAGGCAAGGGTCAACATGAGAACGGGAACAGCAGGCAGGAAGAGTGCAAGACTGTTTCTCTTGGTAGCCATCCCAATTTAAAGTGCTTAAAATTACATCTTGTGCAAAAGTTGCTTTCTAAATGTGTAGTTGCATGATCAGCCTTTGTCAATCTAAGGATGCACTGCAGCTGAAAGCTCATCAACTGCTCAGTTGCACACTCCAGCCACTCTCCTTGATCTCCTCCACAGATTACGTAGCCACAGGCAAGTCGAATCACTTCACAGATCTGACTGAACAGCCACTTGAGCAAATATAGAAAGATACCAATAAACTTTCAATCAGATGCAGGTATACCCTCTTTCAGACATAACAAAGGAGAGTGTTAGGATGCAGAGTCAGGACAGAAAGAGGGCAGTGCCTCCATTTTAGGAGCAGGTCACAAAACAACTTAAAAAAAAATAAAAATCAAACATCAAGCAGAGGATAATACTATCTGTGGCAACAATTGCAAAATCCTACATCCAGACAAGGACATGCTATCAAGTTAAATGTAATGCAATAAAATAATTCCAGTTGGGAGCTACAGTGATCATCTAGTCCAACTGTCATAATTTTCTTATTCTGCATGTAATCAATTCCTGTTTCAATATGTATTTTAGGCCTCAGACTTTGGAGAAAAATAAATAAAACAAAAGATCGAGGGCAGAATCCAGGGCATCTGGTTGGCAGAATGACTAGCATGAGCCACTGCTAAACACCACAGCTTGTAACAGCAAGCACGTTATAGTTCAAAAACACAGAACAACAACAAAAAAAAATCAACAAGAGAAAAAACACCTTGTTCTTCACCCTGGCCACCCTCCTATACCACAATAGCTTAAGATGCCAATGTCTCAAAAGAGATAAAGGGGAGTAAGAAAGGGTAAAGGCAAAGTCAGACATATGCTATCCTAAGAAGCCTTGGCAAGAGGGAAAGTACGTACCAAGGAAAGCAGGGTTACTTGCAAGAAAAGGAGAGCAGATTTGGGTGAAGCCTCAAAGCAAGAAAAGGGAGACAGCACTCAAGAAAAATGGAAGAGGGAGAAAGGGAAGGGAATTTGGAGCATCTGGCTGTGCAACAAAGTTAGTGTCCAGAAAAGAATGCATCCCCAATTTGCTTTATTAATAGTCATCTCTCTTCATCCTTCCCCTATTATTTTCCATAGCTGAGAAGCTGAACTATACAATGACATCTACAAGTTACACCAAAAAATCCTTCCTTTAGAAAGAACTGCCAAAAAAAAAAAAATTAAAACAAAGCCACTACTTCCCTCACTTAGTAGCCATTTTGAGAAATACCTTTCTCTCCACAAGAGCTATACCAGCAAATCCATGATGATGCTCATCAGATTAAATCTATCCTTAAATACACAGGTGGAGGAGGAAAAAAACCCAAACAACTCCATGATGTAACTAACTCTAAGCAGCAAGGTTAAAAAAGTGAATAAGATTTTGCACCATATTTTTCTGAGCTTTAACTACATATGAAGTCAAAGCAGCTGGCAACAGAAAAGAGTCTGGACATTTGGATCCCTCTCCACATATTTCCACAGCTTAAAGTATTTGAATTTCTTTTCAGTTTAACTGTAAGTATCCTGGATTTAGCACTTCTGTTTTGAAAATAGTGACAACAGCCCTATCATGTATTTTGTTCTTCATGATCTCCACTTCAACAATCATTTATTGGCAGCATACTGAAAGCATTTGTTGATAACATGCTTTCAGCCAGATCCTGGAAGATACTGAGCACAAGCAGCAAGCTATTTCACAAAGTCATGGCTCCCTCGATACTTTGAAGCAGAGGGCAATTAGGTTTACCATGCTTAGCAGCTTCTTACTTTTTTAATTATGTACATAATCAGAAATATGAGGATACAAACCCTTGGGAGATGTAGACAAGACTTCTAAAACAGCCGTATTTCTTTACCTTGCAATTGCTTGCATTAGCTTCCTTCTACAGAGACCATCCTTAATTGTTAGGTGGTCTGAGCTCCATGCCCATAGAATTCACATTTCCATGGGACTGATTATTCAGAAGGGATTTCTAGAGCTCTTAGTACATAAACTTTCTCTTCTACTAGGATGTTGTCATCTTAAGGGATATCATGGGCCAGATCAGCAATGCATCAAAAAAATACAAAACATTAAATTACTCAAATTTATTATCAAAACCCCTCAAGCTTTAAACAACAGAATCAAATGCCAGCTTAATACATTCTCCAAGAGCTGGTTTGACAGCCTTACTAGCCTCATGCTAAGTGCAAGTCTGCAAATGGAAAATCCAAGTTATTTCTAGAGCCTCTATCAATAGCCTCTGCATGTTAGAATGGTGACAGATCACAAGTACAATGCTGGCAATAGCCCACACCCCCTACACTGCGTCTCGCCCTTGCTTGCAATGGAAGAGCATTACTATCACTGAAATATCAGTTATGATTACCTTCAGTACTCTATAGTTCTACAGCTTTTCACACTATACTTCACTGTATCTTTCTTCCACTGTGGTAACAAGGCTACTCACCCACCACACTTGTGCTCCCCAGGAAAAGACAAGAGACTTGCATGCTACAGAATGTCTTACTTAACAGAAATTTTCAGATTATTTTTAGAGACACTAAGCCCATAGGAACAGGCCTTACAGTAAGAGTAGAAAATAGGAAAACTTCAGTGTTTGTAAAATCATCTAGGTGTTAAGCTGAGATTAGAATAAACACTTGAGAAATCTTACAATCTTTTAGATGATTATTTCATTTCAGGTTCCCCCTCTTTTCCAATTTCATTTCAGGTTCCCCCTCTTTTCCAATTTTGGGCCATGTCTAAGAATAGAATATTTGTCACCTGAAATATAAGGGTCAAGATCCTAAAAACAGTTTAGAACCTATATGGTAAGGTGGCAGAGAAAATAAAGGGCAAGCCTGATGTTTTCCCAGTAACACAATTTACCACAAGCACATGCTGCAACATTCTGCACGAGCTATTTTCCTAAGCACTAAAGGCTTCATGCCCAGGTATCTCATATTGCTATAATCCAGCCAAAGAGTGTTGAAGGCACAAATAACTGAGGCCAGGTCATCATCTGCCAGGACAGGACTTTCCTAGCCAAAGCATTACTCGTGGATGCTGCTATGTGGGAGCCTGCAATCAGCCAGGAATCCAAGAGCACTCCTAAGCTGGAGACTGAACTGTCCC
The DNA here is from genome assembly GCF_000737465.1 of Haliaeetus leucocephalus. Taxonomy (NCBI): domain Eukaryota; kingdom Metazoa; phylum Chordata; class Aves; order Accipitriformes; family Accipitridae; genus Haliaeetus; species Haliaeetus leucocephalus. The sequence continues at coordinate 3,923,951 of NW_010973368.1, read as the reverse complement.
CATGCGGAGGTGCATCTTCAGCCAAAAGATACTATTTTAACAAGTGAAACTTGTCAAAACGCTATCTTCTGCTCACTAACACCACCTCTTTCTTGCTCTGCTTCAAGCAGCTCTTATTTTCCCCCACTGTGATCTGATCCTGTGCAAGTTCTGGACTACTCCATAGGCTTTGCAATGCAGAGACCCAACACACTTAACACTGCTGTGTATTGCTGGTAGTTAAGTTTGTGTGGTCTGAATGGTTCAACAACTGGATCCACATTGCTTTGAATTCTTACAAAGAATTTTGCTGGAGGACTTGTCAAGTGAAAAAAAAATATCTAGGAACAGGTGAAATTTTCCACTGCTAGACAGGAAGGTTTCCTGCCACTTCAGCGCATTCTTCTGACCCCACTTCATCTAAACCAGCAGTTCTTGTTAACAAATGTGAAATATTACAGAGGTAACCAAGAAAGGAATGGATGTCTGTTCTGTATCCACCATCAGAAGGATATCAAGTCTGTTTTGGCCTGAATTCAGATTTGCTTTCTCCATAATGCAGGTTCTAACAGCAAGTTTTCAATGTTGGATTTCTCGTCTGTTGACTGAACTGTCTTTCGCCTGCCAATGGACTTGGGGGCACAGGGGGCAGACAGGCAAAGGAAGCACAAGGAATGGTCCCCTATCACAGCATTAACCTGGGTCACCTCTGTGATATGTATTACACAGAGATAATATAGCTCACAGCAGGAAGGACATAGGAAGCACCTTCCCCCGTCTTGATGTTATGTACTGCTTGTATTTAGTGTCTAAATTGAACAACAAGTGATATCAGAGATACTCACTTTCATTAACTTGTTTCCCTGATCTTACTGCACTCCCATCCTCTCAAAGATCTTCCCCTTGTAATGAACCTTGCCCTTTTAAAAATCTGAGGAAAGGGATAAGTTGAGAAAATTAAGGGCACTTACTAACATGATATACAACAGATTAGATTCCAGAAGTCTCTATTGTGGGAGAGCTTCTACCCCAAAACTAGAGCTGGAAATCGGAAAGGTTAAACCAAGGTTGACTGTGCACTATTCAGTTTCCACACAAACTGCTGCCAGCAATATAGCCTCCCAGGCAGAAGTAGCAGCAATCATTGCTAACAGACCTGGCAGCCTCCCTCCCTTTCACTGCAGCTTCTCTTTTCCTCAGCAGGACAGAGGAGATGCCCTTCACTTATAAATTTGAAACTTAGAATAGAGAAGTGACACTCATACATTCAATCATTCTGACACACCTGCCCATGCCTCAGCTGGTCACAGTCAAGTCACACAGGCACATGCCAGCTCAGATAAAAGCAACAACCAGTTCCCTTTACCAACAACTACACACTGCTACCTAGCTCACCTTCAACAACAGCACATTTACTTTCCCTCTGGCTGCACTTTCTCTTGGATTAGAGAGGGGGAAAGAGCAGTCAAAAATCGAGCAGTAGGGTGGCAGTAGTGGCAGCAGGTGGCCTAGGCAGCAGGAACAGAAAATCAAGGGAGAAGCCTTACTAATTCCTTCAGACTCCAGAAGTACTCTCAACCTTCAGACTAACAGTACATCACCTAGAGGCATCCCAGCTCTCTGCCTCCCTGTCAGGCTTCAGACTTCCCCTGTTAAAAATCACCTTTGGCATTCAGATACTGACAGATGACTGCCCTCCCTCCCCATCTTGTAAGAGTTCACTATAAGCCGAATAAGCAAGCTTAAGCTCCACCTTCAACAGGCCACTTACTCCACAAGTGGCATGCAGCACTTTTCCCTGTTGACCCAGCAATCTACAAAACATGTCACAGAGCCCACACTTACCTCTAGAAATTCCCAAATCCACCACACCACACCAAACTTTGATTGGCCCCTAACCCACACCCCTACACTACCTTAACCCAAACAACCTACCGTTTTACCATCACACATTCAGGCAGGACACTAGCTGAGGGGTTGTACACCGGTCTTTGCCTTATCCCCAGCATTACTTCAGGAAATGAACTGACCACAACGGAAGGTTTGTCATATGCAAGTCATTTTGGAAATACATAAACTGGATCATTAAATATTTATGTAAGAAGCTACATGGTTTTTCATGAAACTTGGCAGCTCTGGAATGCTTATTTGAGACACCTAACCAGGGCCTGGGAAAGGAGGAGGAGGAGAAGAGAAAAGACCCTGGAGTAGAAGAAGGAAAGAATAGTTAATCCCTTTTCTCTCAAACAAGTGCTACAGAAAAAGCACACATTTTGATAGTCTTTTCCATGACTGCAGACAGAGTTCCTGACTACATGTCCTGGAAATAACCAGTGTAGTCTTTCTGTAATCATGTTCCTCACATTTTATGCTTGGAGTCACTTTCTCAGTCCCTCTCCCCAACCCTGTCCATGCATTAGACTTTGGCTTCCCTCTTAGTCTATTAGCTGCCACTTTGTTTAGGGAACTAAAGCCACATAGAAAGTTGTTTGCACCATTCAATTCTCTTTATGAACTGCTGTTAAAATCAGGATGAAAAGAAACAAGACACCCTATGGGAATTGTTCAATGGACTACAACTGGTAGATAAGAACTACAAATATTTCCATTTTTAACACTATTAAGGTCTGGACTCCAAAATGCCATCTGGGACCCAGTTCCCTTGCAGTGCAGGTCAGAAAACAGATGTCTAGAGACCATCACAATCCCCCTATCTCCAACATGAACATTTTCCACAGCATGCACCTGATAGGTCAGTTAACAACTGAATATGAATAGGAGCCAAAGCTTGTAAGGGAATTACTAAACATAAAAAGTTTTGGTGACATATGATGGCAGAGTTTCTCTAACCAAAGCTGGATAAAATTATTCAAAGGGTTCTACATTCAAGGACAAGATCCAGGAGCAGTTTTATCAGATGTCTGGGGGGGACAGGAAAAAAAGACTTATTTTCCTTTTTTATCTTTTCACAACAAATTTGCAAGTTTTCAACTTATGCACTGCCATTAACAGGATTTTGAACCTATGGAGTATAAGGAAACACCATGAAGGTAACCTAGCACTGGCACAGGTTGCCCAGAGAAGTTGTAAAGTCTCCCTCCTTGGAGATATTCAAAAGTCATTTGGACATGGTCCTGGGCAACTGGCTCTAAGTGGCCCTGCTTGAGCAGGGGGGTTGGACCAGATGACCTCCAGAGGTCCCCTCCAACCTCAGCCACTCTGTGATTCAGTGAACCTCTTCTGTCTCTCACATTCTCTGGTTTCTCATTGTGCAGATTGCCACCAAGAGTTGCCTAGCCTCTCCAATTCTTTAGTACGCTGACCCTGTCAAGCTCAACAGTAGGGTCATGTAGTTATACCCAGAGACCCACTATGCCTGGGCAGACCACCCTCTGCTACCCAAAGACAGACTCAAAGGATGGGAGCGGGGAAGTAATTTGAAGAACATGAAAGATGAGGACAGGTCTATAGAAAAGATCAAAAATGCATTTGCTAGTTAGTATTTAGCTACCTTTCCTTCAGAATTTCCTAAAATATGCCATCAAGAAGATAGGTTGCTGAAGCTAGCAAGACACACTTCTTTTTATTGGAGAATGGTGATATGCTATGTCAATATTGTAACTACATCACTGCAAGATATACAAATATTGCTCGAGAAGCCATTTTTCCACTCCTTTTTTTAAAAAACTCTTTCATCCAAAAGAGCAGTTTTGATGAAGTTCAACAAGAGTAGATTGTTCAAAATTAAACCTTTGGACAAGGACCCTAACTAAGGGCCACATCCCGTACCACTCACAAGTGTCTAGCTACCTGCAAGGGGAACCAGATTTAACAAAGAGCATCAATAGGCCATGACTTAAATATATATAGTAAAAAATATAAAAAATATTTATATTACATATATATAAAAATATATACAGTAGGCTTGCTTGCAACTCTCAAACAGTAGCAGCCTGAGGCCCAACTACCCCATTTTACAGAAGAAAATTCAAAGTAAAAAACATATAGTCTAAAATCAGGTAGCAGGTGTCTGTATAAGCAGTAAATTTCTATGAAAAGACATATAGAGACAGACAGATCAGTGATTCAAACCCTGCTTATCTTAATTAAAAAGCAAGGAAGCAGCAGAAAGTCTCCTAGCTTGACACAGAATCCACTGGTCCAAAGTCCAGTGGGGACATCTAGTGAAAAACACTGCTCCACACCTTCTGTGCAAGGCGATGTCTACTGAAGTGGTTGTAGTCTGATCCCAGGTGCCCATGCAGAAGTGGAGGCCTGCCAGGCAGGGGGTACTGCAAGGAGGACAGGGCTGCTGTGGCCAAGCCAGCCGGCTCTGGCCTAAGTGCAGCCTGTGAGGTAATGCAAATTCCTTGGCTCGAAGGGAGCACCTGAATTCTTTGGAAACCACAGGAATCCAGCACAGAAAAGGTAAATATCCCAGTGGAGCCAGTGCTAACTAGGAAGCCAGGCTACCAAAGGAGGGAGCGCTGCGAGGCTGAAGCGGGGGTGAGCTTAGGCGGCAGCATGGCAGCCAGTGGCAGCTGCTGTGAAGTCTGGCTGCCTACCCCACCATTACGGGAACTCTCGTGTCCCTCTGGAAAGTCTCTCCCAGCTGCTGCTCCTTGAGCCCTTTGCAAGAACATTTGCTTTTCAACTCAGTTTTGCCTTTTTTTTCTTTTTTTTTAAATCTATTTTTCAAATTCGGTGTAAATCTGACTAAGAAGTTCCTGCTGGGCTAGGACCATTCCAGCCATTCAGGGTCAGAAAGAAGGCTGCCTAAACCTGGTAGTTTAGGCAAAAAAGTAGGCTGTGGAGAAGTCTCCCTAAAACAAGGAGCCATTTCACTATGAATTTCCCACACCATGTGTCAAGTCCCCATTATGTCTGCAGGCACCAAGCAAGACAGGTCCACCAGGCTACTTTCTGTCCCACAAGGAGGTACATAGAAGGAGGGAAAGTCAGACAGGAGAATGACAGGCATCCATAGCTGGCAAAATGGGGAAGGCTCACAAACAGCACAAGCTATTCCTGGCCTCATGTCCTCTTCAGCTATACTTCAGACACAAGTCAGGCTTGTTACTCTCTCCTTGCATGGATGCCACTCCAAAAACCAGCATAATCCACCAATTCAACGGTTGGCTCTAAGAGCAGCCTTGGGACTTCCACATAACTAGGCTTGGTGAGTCACCTTCAAAAGCATGTCAAAGTCTGTAATTAAGACTGTAGTTTATTAACAGTGAACCTCTTATTCATACATACATGTCACAGGATATAAAAGGTATGTCAATAAATATATTCCATCACATATTTTGGAAGTCTCAGATAAATAAAACTACCTAGATTTTTAACATATGATTAGATGACTGAGTTACACCCTCAGGCAAACCTGGACCAAGCTTGCCAAGACCATCTCATTCTCCAAACCTATACCTTTGATGCAAAGGTCCCAGCTACAGTTCTCCAGGCTGTGAATCACAGATGGCCAATCTAGATAATAACTGTCCTTTCCAGCACCAAGTTACTAAATATCTGCCAATTTAACAGATGTATGGCAGCATGCTTTGTCTACTTTTTTAAAATATGTACTAGTAAAGTGTTCGACACCGCATTTTTCAATTTAACAGACAAGGATCTTAAGTCACCCAGTGCTGCTTTATGCCTTAAGCACAGCTTCAGTCTTTTTTCAAGCTTCAAGAAAGAGAAAAAAAAAAACACTCCATGCCCTCCAAACAGATCACTGAGTATCCCTAAATGAATCTATTGGCAGCATTCCTTCTAGAGGTGGACCAGGCCCAAAATATGCAAGAGGAGGTTTGACAGTTTGAGGGAGGCAAGACCAGAAAAGTAGTATTGTAATGAAAGATGCAAACCTAGAGCACATTCACTAATACCATTCTTAGTAACTCTCCAGAAGTCTGACACCTGACTCTGATGACCTAAGGCTCTGTCCATACTAAATACAGCTTATTCCATGGGGAGTGGGGTGGAAATAGCTACAAAAGCAACCAACTCAACATCAGCACTTCCTAAGTTCTACTCAATATTCTTTTAGGGGATAAACAAAAAAAAAGGCTTTGATGTCAATATCTTCCTGAAAAATCACATTGAAAAAATGCCAGGGCAAACCAAACAGTTATTCCGTACTTCCAGCACAAATCAAGCAACAAAGCCTTCAGCTATTGTTACACACCTCCGGGTACATACTCTTCACATCTCCTTCAAAGGAAACTTTTTCTTCACTCTTCCACATGGAAAGTGAAACACAAGTTACACATGCTGGATCAATAATCCCTTTCTTCTCCTCAGCATTAAAGCCTCAAATTCCACTCTAGATCATATCATGACAAGTCTAGCTCTGCCAAGACAAACCAGACCTAAGGAAGTATCTAGTCAAACATCACGAATGTGTATTATACCAAGTCTGTTCCTTTTAAAGATCATTACATCTTATGGTTTTCTGATAGCATTCCTTTTCTGGTAGAGGTCACCAACTTTATGAAACAGTCAGGTTCCTCTTCTACGTAGAATACGCAAAGCATTACACTGGAGGTGAACATTACCTTTCAGACAAAGAAAATGGGAAAATAAAATTAAGAGAACAACCCAGAAGAGGTCACCCTGACTACACTTCAGAGACTATCTACCTTCAGAAAGCAAACTCAAAACATGGAAGTCACCACAGCGCACCACAAGCACTAGCAGAGGTCCTGAAAAGACATTCCTTTGTTCTGTTGGTGGGTTTCTCCTTAGACTGCTTCAATGCCACATTTGATTCCAGGCCCTGATCTTACCTCCCATTTCTCTGCTACAAATTGCTTCCACCCTTAAGCAGTGTCGGGGTTTTTTCTTAAGTAAAGAGTAAAAACCAGCTTCTACTCCCAAAGGTTAAAGCATTCCTCCCTCCCCACACAGCTAAAAGTTTTGTCCCTCCTTTAAACCAAAGCATTACACCGTGTGAAGCAATAAAAGGGTCTCTCCCAGCACTTAACTCACACTGTTAAATGGAAGGCAAAAAAGCTAAATAGGAAGCCAGAATCCAGTAGCTCCAGGTTCCTTACCTCTTACCAACTGAATTTGCAAATCCAGGGTGTGGGAAAAAGACAAATCAGTAGAGTTAAAGACCGCTAGTGCCATCTGGAGGCCACACAGAACAGCCCACCGTGAGTTTTCCATCAACCTCTGCTCACGCTTGAGTGTTGTCCTCCAAAGACAGCTTGCCAGCACTTGCTGCACAAACTTACCAACTCCACAGCCATAGAAGTGAAAAGTTTAAGAGTAATTAAAGATACTGGTTGCAATAAATTTATACCTATCATGTGAAAGCATTCAACTACAAGTCTTCAGCCATAGCTGACACTACAGCTGAAATTGCTCAGTGGACAGTTGAACTTCAGTAACAGAGCTAGAGTTACCCTCCAGACTCAGAACTGTCCTTGGACCAGAGATAACATCTCATTATTCCCCCTACACCAGCCCCACAGCTGTACTGGTACAGCTGACTGTATCGCAGAGCAGCATTAAGATACCTAGTGCCACAGTTAGTCTATATACTAGCTACCTCTCACAGAGAGCTGTAAGGTGGGATGCAGTTTGAAGGAAAGGATAACTACCATTAGTAATACTGTGGTGTCCTGTACATATATGTTCCATTGATCATGTATGTGGACACCATGCACTCTAGGTTTGATTATAGTTTAAACAAATGGAATCTAAACACAGGACTTTAGAACACTAAAAAGTGATTTGCAAGTATTACTGCCACGTGGGATCTTACCAAGATGGAGAGTCCAGAATTGTTGAGACTGATGCTTCTAGATGGATACCCAGAAAGAAAACTTAAGTTATTTGCTCAGGGTTGACTACAACACTGTTTCAAGCTCTAGAGGTGAATATCCTAAATGCCAAAAGAACAAAGAAATTCAGCCAGCCAGAATCCAGGTTATCAAGTAGGAACACTGGCTCACAAACTCAAAGAAATCAGATCATTCTTTCAAGAGACCTTTTACCTAGCATAGCCCAGGTGATCTACAGTCTTGCTACCAGTAGTCCAGGAGTACCTACTATCTTCCAGGAAGGTATTTCCAGGCACATGAAGGATAAAACAATTATTGGGAACAGCAAGCACAAATTTTCCAAGAGCGAATCACATCTGAGGCCTCCTGATTGCCTTCTAGGATGACATGAATGGTTCTGGGGACAAAGGGAGAGCAATGGATGGCATGGCTCAAGACCTGAGCACTCAAACAGCCCCTGTAAAGCTAGAGGAATGGGCTAACAGAACCCTCATGAACTTTAGCAAAAGCAAATGCAAAAGTCTTGCACCTGGGAGGAATAGCCCTGTTCAACAGTACAGGCTGGGTGGATAGAAAGCAGCTCTGCAGAACAGACAAACAGTCCTGGTGGACAACAAGCTGAACATGAATTAGCAGTTTGCCTTTGCAACCATGAAGGCTAACTACATGCTGGACTGTATCAACAAAAGTGTAGCCAGTAGGCCGAGGGAACTGATTAGTACCTCTTACTTGTGACTGCTTAGCAAGTACTGGACACACACCTGGAACGCCATGTCCAGTTAGGAGCCCCCCAGTACAAGTAGAAGTATTGACTAAGTGGTGCAAGTCTGGCAGAGAGCTATTAAAATGGGCTGAAAAACATGATGTACAAGGAGAAGCTGAGGAGAAAAGGATTGTTTAGCCTGCAGATAAGGCTAAGAATAGATCTAACTGCTGTGTTCAACTCCTTAATGTATGGCTATAAAGACAGACAGACTCTTCTCTAAGGTGCATAGCAGAAGGACAAGAGGCAACAGTCAAACTGCAACAAGGGAAATTCTGATTAGATATAAAAAACACACACACATTCACAGTGAGAATGGTCAGACGTCGGACTATGGAATCTCCATTCTTGGAAGATACTCAAAACTTTATGGTATAAGGCCATAGAGCACCTGCCCAAACTTTGAAGAAGGTCTTATCTTGAGAACGAGGTTGAACTAAAAATCTCTAGACTTCCCTTCCCACCTAAATAAATTTGATGATTCTATCTTAAGGGATTCACTAGAACTGTCTGAACAGTATCTTTCAGTCAAAAGAATACACTTGTTTCCTTCCTCATTTCCTTCCCTAGACCTCTGATATGACTAGAATTGTTAAAACAAAAAAAACAAACAAAAAGCATACACATGCCTACATACACTTCCCCCCCTCAAGAAAAACATGTTACTCTACTATCAGAGATAAAAAAGCTATCTATCATGAATTGGCACACTCGTCCCCAAACAGAGTAGAACACTTGTCTCTTACACGGATGGATTTTTGCAGAAGTAAACTCCTTTGTTACAACAAGATCAGCAGAACTACAAATCCTATTCTGGAGGCCTGCTATGCACTGCCCATTTTCAGAACATCCTAGCAATCTACTCATTCACAATCGATGATTTTGTTTCCCTCTTCACTTTCCAATAACATGCAATATTAGCAACCAACAACTTAATTGCTGATTCCCAAGAGAAAAGTCTTGCATGCCAGGCGTGTTTAAGGCTCCTTTTCTACAGTGAATATAGTTGTCAAGTTTTCCACTGACCAAGATGCGCTACCGCTTCCTGCCTCCTTTTAGGGAAACAGTGTGTTCACATTATCTTTGCAGGCAGAGGCACATCACAACACACCTGAAGGGGATCCGTTCATCAATTTAAAGATATTTCTTGTGGGATAATTATTAATACATCCTTTTTGATTCAGTATCTGCATTGGATAAAGGCAAGTTGGACACAGTATCTGCCTAAGTCAGAGCCATGCAGGCTTGAACTCTAGAGAGATTCTTTCTGGGTACACCAGATATGCCTATAAGACAGATTCAGCACTGCTTAAAACTGTTGCAGAAGACAGTCCTGTGGTGCTCTCTTCTCCAACACAACTGCAGTTAAGTTTCTAGTCTGTTGGAAATTCAGAGGGGTGATTATTTCAAATTTATTAGTTACTACAGATGGGTATTTAGCTAAACTTCTGTGATGAAAAGAAACAGGAATTTGATAGGTAAGTGTTCCTCCTGGGAATCTTAAGTATCTTTCATGACTTATGTGCAAAAGGAAACAGACATCTTGCAGGGTAAGAACAGTGAGCTAGTCTAAACCCACTTACTCAATACTGTAGAAAATACAAATACTGACCTAAAATTTAGAAGAGCAGTTGAAAGTATTAAAACAAAGGCCAATACAGCCAACAACAGGTCTCCAACTGCTTTTGTCTTTAGGACTAAACAGAAATTGAGAAAGTTTAGATTCCTTTCACCTTGGAGGATGGAGAAGGGGCACAAAGGCACCAAGAGTCCAAAGAGATTTCAAGAAGAGCCCGACCTTAAGAATGAACATGCCAATGATGGTGTATGTGGCCATTCAACCCTTCAGAGTTGAAAACTTGCTTTATTTATTACGTATGCAATAAAGTCCCTCACTAAAGATCCTATAACCTATATAAAGAAAACTGACGGGATACAGCATGGTGAAGTATCATATATTTAAACTCTGCAGAACTCCCTAACTGGCACTTCCCTCATTCACTATTGCATCAGGAATACAAAGGTGAGCCAAGACATCTCTGAATCATCAAGTGCATGTACACTGAGAAAGAAGAAACCTCCCCTACCTGGCCAATCCTTCCTCGTAGAGATAGATGACAAGTGGATCATAGGATGTAACCAGAACATAGAGGCGTACATCGAATTTGAAATCTGAAATACAGTTGTCAAGAGTCAGTGACCGCAAATATCTTTCAGACACCATATCCAGTTGAGGAATTTCAACACACCCTGAGAGCAATAAACCATTATTTGCTGCTGACATAGGTGCCTGAAGCTTTCCCAGTTGAAAAGCTTCCAGATTTTAAGGAATTTTCTAGATACATTTTTCCAGTACTAGAGGAAGATAGACCACTCAATTATCCAAGTAAATTCCTGCAAAGATTGCAGAGATCCTCAGGTGTGGGGTTGGGGAAAGAGAGAAAAGCAATTCCTAAGCACACTCACCATCTATGAGCAGGGGGTTGCTGATGTAACGAGAAACCAGGATGTTGTCTTCCAGGACAATCTGGTTTGGCTACAGAAGAACAGAGAATCCAATAGTGAAAAAACAGGAGGCTTAAGGAATAAGAAGATGACTAGATCAAACCCACCATTTTTTCCAGCCTTTCCCTCCTAAAGCCACTCTGTACCAACAGCTATGTCTGGGAAGGGAGGAAACAAAAACAAAAGGAGAAAACACCACTATCAGTCACAACATACCTAAGGTAATTAGATCCTAACCAGAAGCCTGGGAATGATTACATTGCCAAAAAACCTGCCCATTGAATCTTCCAGTTAAGTGCTCCTTAGAGTAGAATACAGTTTTAACAGCCACATGGCAATGAAAAAAAACAGGAAAAACACACATCTAAGAAGTGACTGTCCTTCTGTTTGCTTCTCAAGTATTTAACCAAACACACAGAAGAGTGGTTTAAAAGACACTGGAAGGAGCATGTAACTACAGTTGGTGAGGAAGTCACAAGTGAAGAAAATTACTCCTCAACTTGTGATCTTTATAGCTAGATCCTGGGCTGGTATCCAACCTTCTTGCCTACGTGAGTAAATACCTTCTACCGAGGTTCAGTTCACAGCAGGGCCTACTGTACCAGGAAGACACTACACTCATAGCTCAGAACAGAAAGCTGTATCTATGACAAATACAGATTGCAAAGTCACATGATCTGTTGAAAAAGCTTGTACTTTTTGTTGTACACGACCCTCTCTCTTGTAACCAGTTTTAACTACTCATACAAACAGTTTCTTGCAAAATATGTTCTTGCCTTCAGTTTGCAAAAGAGCCAAGAGAACCCCATCATCCTGGCTTTATTCAATTTTGCATGTATTCAGCCACAGCACCAGCACCATGAGCAGGAAGTCTAGGCATATAGAGTGCACATATACAATGTGAGGGAACAAGCTCAACTTCCCTCAGCACATCACACAAAAGTGACAGCCTGTTTTATTATGAATCAGAGAAATTCAAAGGTTTGTTGTTTTGTTGGGTTTTTTTTTAATTGTTGTTTTTAAACACTTTTGTGATGAGATTCTAGAAAACACTCCCTTAACGGCATCAGACTGAAGGAAACTGAAGTCTTTGGGCCAAACTAGCTGAAGTGTTTCTGGAACAGATATTCACAAAGGGAGATTGGTCCCAGAAGGGTCTTCTCCCCAGTTCAGGGCCAACTGCCATATAAGCCTGAGCTCGTTCCTCTCTTTCAAGCAAAGAAAAAAGCTGAGTGCAGCTCTGGAAATACTTACCTCATACACTTGGCGAATTGCTCCCTTATTTTATGGGAAATGATCCAAGTAGGGAACAGATGAGGCAGCATGACCCCTTCAGTGCAGGGGAGGCTAAAGGGGTTTGAGTGAGTGAAAACAAAATGACTCACCAGTCAGTTGTGCTGCTGAGAATATTTATTGGAATCCCCTCACATGTTTGGCTCCTGCCCAGATGTATTTGTTACCTATGACAACCTAACTCCCTGCAAAGCCCAAAAAGGGCAAAAGACACTATAACCAGCACATTGAATTCAAAGAACCATCCCCATTACACCTCAGTAAGGGCACACTGGCATTTAGATAACACAGTTCTAAGATTGATCTTACTGTATCACGTAAAGTTTCATTTTAATTGGTCTTTTCCAGGGGGAAGAGGGAGACAGAGGGACTGTTTGAGAACTGTTTAGATTGCACAAGGAAACAACTAAGGAGAGTTCTGGGAATCCTCCCAAGGCCAGCCTACTGTCAGCCACAAGGAGACAGTGAAGCAGCACAGCTTCCCAAACCGTCTCGGGGAGCATGAACTTGCTCCTAATAAGCTAAGACTTGAAAGTAGGTTGCAAGATAAGCAGAGCATACAAAGAAATAGATTGCTTTTGGTTACGCAGCATATGCCTGGGCAGGCTTTGACAGCTGCTCAGGACTGTTGAACTGCTCACCAATGTATGGTTGAAATCCAGAGCAGGGCCAGTGTCTGGTTAGATGTTTCCACACCCTGTGCCCAGAAGCTGGCACAGTTTTGCAGACAGTGTTACTGAAGAGCAGTCCTTTTGCTGAACACTTACATTGTTTATCAGGTAGACACCTCGACCCCTGGAAGAGGCCACGGGCTTCACTATCCATGGGCCTCTGTCCTTAGAATAGGTATCTGGTTAAAAGAAAACAGCACAAGTCTGAAAGATCTTCCATTTTGCTTATTTACAGAGGAGCAAGAATCAAGAATGTTGCCCACAGTAAAAGGTTTAGAGAACTCCATGAGGAGATCAAAGTCTACTTTTTTGATGTCCTATTTTACCCCTTGGGACTCACTGCAATTATTATGGCCCCTCCTGAAGCCCCTCCTGCTGCTCCAGTAGGTTCATTTCTCTGCACTATGCCTCCTTTTGACACTTCTGTCTTCAGTACTCCCAGATATTAGTCAGGGATATTGTGGAGTTGATCATCAACAACAATGTGCACAAAAAAACCCGTCAATTCTGAAGCCTTAAGCCCACATCAGCTTCTTGGGGACTTACGCAGGCATGGAGTACACAGCAGAGTAGAAGTTACATAATGAAATCATGTGGGCCTTTTCCACTATCTTTCCAGCTTCCTCAACCACTGGCATGATCAACAGGCTGGGATATTAGAAGTAATTCCCTTCCCCCTACCCAGTTATTTTGCTTCAGGTTGGGCATCATCAGCCATGCACTTACTGCAGAAGTCCTGGTACTCTGTTGGCAGGATAAAGGTCTGAGGTAAGATATGGAATGTCTTGAATCCATGGGCCAGCTGCATACGACTGACGTTCTTGTATAGTCTGTCCTTCCGTGTGAGTTCATATGACCTGAAGTCCCAAAACAAGATGCTGTATCTATTTTTTCCCCACATAAAAAAAAACCACATTACAGCAACCCTTCATCCTAGTTACTAAAGCATCTCTAGCCCTGTCAATTGTCTAAACCCTAACCTGCAACTACTCTTCAGTTTTACTGTCTCTGTCCTATGGCCATATTAATATCCATCCTCATCTGTAGCACCTCCTGCAATTCCCAAGACAGACTGAAGCACAGCAAACTGTTATAATGTTGTTTATAAACTTTAGCAGATGACATATGACTATGTCTGTAACTAAGAACTCAAAGCCCCAAATACTTTACTTATACCACCAAATAAGAAAAAAAAATTAAAAATCCAGTATCTGGGCTACAGACAAGCACTTCAAGTCACAAACTATCTCCCCAAAGACCCTTTAGAATGAAGACAGCATGTGGCACAGGCCCAGTGTGTTGGGACTTCATAGAATCATGCATATTCTGTTTTTTTTCAGAGCTATATACATTCAGATTTTTGAAAACCATCACAAAGATGTTCAGCAAAACATGATATCAAGGCCTTACCTAGGGAAATGATTGACTTTCTGAATATCTGTAAGGGATCGCAACAAGTAGGGCTTCAAGTGTGATCCTGTCCACATGAGATTATAATTGCTGCTATTAGGGTGCACCTAGAACGCAACATAAAAACACCACACACATAAAAACATAGAACTAATGAAAAGCACCACCACTTGTCCTACAGACCTTATGTCTATGAGACCAAAGCAAGTCTAGTTTAAGACAACCTCCCCTATCCATCTCTAATATTAGGGCAACCCTAGCCAGACTCCTGTCCTAAGCTACTGTACAGTACTGCTGGGAAATAACCATGTCATACTTTTCTAAAGAAACTTGTGGTTTTGTTCTTTTTATAGACTGTTTAAACCCAACTTGTAAAGCATTTTAGATTTCTTCAGGAAACTTGCGAGACCAGTTCCTGAACTTGGTGTTATTCACAAGAAAATCCACCATACACACACCTCTCTCAAACTGTCATTAGCTGCATATAGGACATTCCTTAGAGCAAGACAAGTGCTAGAAGAGAAACATGAAACACTACTTCAGTGCTTCTGTGAGCTTGAAAAGGCTGAGAGATTAAATCATTTAGATCTTCCCAAGGGTGTGAGATGACACTTTAAAAGCAAGAAGAGAAAAAACACATGACCCAACTTCAGCATCCCTTTTTCCCCAATTTTGCAGCCTTAGGGCTAAAGGGTACTCCTCAGAGAGCAAAACCATGACATATTTCCTGTCTGACTGGCAGAGTATGGAAAAAAAAACCCTCAAGGGGGTCCACAGCAACTTCCTGGTTCTAACCCTGCAGAGCGGAAAAAAGAAAAAAACAAACCAAACCAAAACAAAAACCACAAAACAAAATAAAAAAAAAACCAAAAAACATAATCGTCATCATCACCACCTCCCAGCCCAGCACATAATCAGATCAGAAGTTCATTGCACTCACCTCATGGAATCCATGGGCAGTCAGAATGCTTCGAACCAGACGGCTGTCTGTTCGCACAATCTTATAGGACAAGTGGTAGCGCTCTGTTAAGAAGGGAAGAGACACAATATTAGAGTCTTCACCTAGAAGAATAAACCAAAGTTTCCTATGCTACCAAAGAAGAGAGAAAAGCACCATAGGACTCAGCACAGTACAGCTGCACTTAATCCACAGCAGAGCATCCACACGCTAGCAACATGTAACAGGCAAAGGGTGGTAGGAAGTGCCTGTCCATCTCTTGGGGCATTAACTCCAATGACGGCACTGAACTGACTTACATCAATCCTTACGTATAATATTGCTGCATCACTAAACCCTATCATATCAAAATAAAACTTAGGACATGCTAACAAATGCCCAGATTTTATTTTTTTTTAAACAGCTCTTTATATAGACTGCTTTATAACACTCCAAACATGATTTCAGGTCTTTCTTCTCTATTCAATATCAGTACTCCTAGCTAAAAGTAATCATGCCATATGGCCCTCATTAACATGGCTACCTTATATGATCACTTAGATCTTGAAAACCCAAAATAAACCACTGAATTTCTGTTTGCATCTCATCCACCTGTACTGATCTTCCAGTAAATGACTGCAAAAATAGTAGGAAATAAAGTAAATAGGACAAAGGAAAAAAAAAAAGAAGAAAAAACAAAAAGAGACAATCACTATCCAAGTAGAAAGTCATAAAAACAAAAGCAGTAAGCAGCACTGGAAGTTTAAGATAAACAGAAAGCAAGGAGCAAGACTAGAGGCCATTTGTCATACAAAAGGATGTGGCAATCCATAAAAGAGTTTAAAGACGTAGAGACAGAAATTGCAATGCTAGCATACAGAATCACTTGGAAAAGGCACTTTACAAATTGGTTCAAACTAAGAATAGAAAGATGAAGATTAGATTAAACCTCAGGAAATATGTTCTACCAATAAAAATAAGACTAAAGAAAAGAGTAAGAGGTATCATAATCTGGGACCAGACAAAGCTCAAGGAAATTCAACAAGTTGCACTATTCAGCAGTAGACTTGTTAAACCACGAAAAGCCTCCACCTCCTGAGAAAATGCAGAAGAGGATATCCAGTTAGGATACAATTACCGTCAGCTTCTGCCATCATTCAAGTATGTTTTTAACTCACATGAAAAGGATCAGGAGTTTCCACACACAAATCACCTTCTCTACCCCTTACCCCAATAAGCCAGAAGCATTTCTGCTTGGATAGGATATTAGAAATGAGGGCACCAATTACCTAAGAAAGGGAGAAGCAAGAGAAGAAAGAAGTGTCAGCATCTTCACAAAAAGAAGCCGAGTAGATTTTAGCTTTTCTCCAACTCAGCATATCCAGAACGAGCTCCCAGCCACACACACCCGCAAGTACTCTCGCAATCCAGAGTGACTGTTTATAACAACTCTGCCTCTTATTTAGAGGCTTTCCCTTATTTGACACTAGACAGGTTTGGTCTCCCAACTCACGCACTGCCAGAGCAGCAATCATTTTGCTTATGGCCTTACTCACAGCTGTGAGGCTGTAGACACAGAGATTTGTTACTACAGCTTGCTACTTTTCTTACCACTGTGGGGCTGGCTGCTTTATTTCCCAGTGAAACCCTCTCAAAACTCACTGCAATGATTGATTTTAAGTTCTTAGCTACAGAGCAATGAATTTATATTCTGGTCATAAGTTCCAGCATGATCTCCAAGTTGAATTTGCAAGCAGACAGTTCCAACTCAAAACACATCAGGACCCAATGGAGGGACAAATATAGACACTTGTCACAACCCAAAGATGCGATAAACATTCACCAACCGATCAAGCGTTTCTAAACATCTCAGTACTCAGACACAAGAGAAGATTGCAATTTCCTTCCTACCATGTCCTCTTCCCCACCACAAAGAGAAGGGAACATCCAGGTAAGAGACTTCCACCTCATGCCTTCAGGGCAAAAGCTTGCACATAGTTGCACCCACCTCCAATTAGGCGGAGGTAGCTGTCGTTGGTCAGAATGGCTTCAGCATGAAACACCAAGACAGGGATCCGCCTGCAGCCACCACCGGTCCACTTGATACATGGATGATCCCTGAAATGGCAAGACAGTCAGATAAGCAACTGCTGAGCCTCATACACACAGCAATTCTCCATACTTGTCCATGCTTACCCACCTAGACAGGACACAGGCAAACACACTGTGGGAAAATAACAGAAGACTGGCAAGGAGGATTATAAACATACTCGAGTGACTTGCAGCTGGGGTGTAGAAAAATACATGTATCATTCTAATTGTTGTCTATCCTTATGTGTTTGACAAGTGGAACATCTGTGTTCAGATAACATAGGCCTGTGATAGACTTACAGGCACCCTATCGAACATGCTCGAGACTCCTGCCCTGCTGTGGGAAAGATCAAAGAACAGTGGTGAACTACACCAAGCAAATCCCTGAAGAACAGGCACAAACAGCAGGTTCAGCAATCCTCGAGCAAGGATCGAGCTCCACAGTGCCTGCATCTCTGCTTGCGTGCTGATGCCCCAGGGCTGCTTCAGGAATGCCCTGGTTGGTGAGGTAAGGAAAATAAATTTACTCTTTGCATTTCAGCCATGGTTTTGTGGTTGTTCCTGCTCCCTGCCTGTGCTGACTCACACACACAGGCTAGGCAGCCTTGGTACTCGGCCATAAAGGGAATCTTCCAGATCATCATCTTTTTGATTTGGTCTTGCCAGTCTAAGTCAGAGTTCTGCTTAATTTGTATTTATTTTACTGAGTGTAATTTGGGAGAAACCCCATGAATTTTCACAGCTACAGTTCTCTGTATTTATAGCCTGAAAATGGGATCTATAATTCAGGATAAACTGTAATTGCTGGTATCCACACAACTAGACCTTACAATGCATGTTCCAGCCTCCAATTTAAGAACTGCAAATCAGTGCATACTGCCTCGTCGTAATCCTGGACTCCAAAGTGCACAAAAAGGCACTCATACAAAGTTTGAGAGACTAGAACAGGCTTGGCTCAACACAACAGATGAACTTGTGTGTTCTTCCTTTTTAATTTCTGCCAGATGCAGTGGAATGCAAGCCCAGAATTCAACAACAATGCCCCC
Source organism: Haliaeetus leucocephalus (assembly GCF_000737465.1). Taxonomy (NCBI): domain Eukaryota; kingdom Metazoa; phylum Chordata; class Aves; order Accipitriformes; family Accipitridae; genus Haliaeetus; species Haliaeetus leucocephalus. The sequence goes on along the minus strand of NW_010973368.1, from coordinate 3,905,463 downwards.
AGCCAGCTACTCAAGCAACAGGTTCAGAGATGCAGTGACCAGTTCTGTCCAGAACAACATAACTACATTGGGAACTATCATCTCCTCAGAGGAATTAAGGACACACACACAAAAAAAAATTAAGATCCGTTATATAAAATCCTAAGATCACAGAAGGAAAACCTGCCAACCTCCCTAAGCAAATAAAACCCAGACTACTTATTACTCACTGTGCAAGGAAATGGAACCACAAAAAAGTTAACAGAAAACAGAGACTGAGGGGTTAGAGAGGCACATCTCTACACAAATGAGAAGAAATATAAAGACTGGCAGAGATACACAGAAGCATTTGTCTATAGAATGTCTATAGGCAAGATGATTGTCTGCCAAAGGTTTGGAGAAACTACAGAAGACAAATACCTCCTACACTTACAACACAGTAACAGATATAAAAGGGCACTTTTCTGATGCTAGAACAAGCAAGTACTCTTAAGTGTAGCCTTGGTCCTCTTAACCAACTTATTACCATTATCACCCAGACAAATTAACTTCACAGCACTCCCATCTGCTTCCACCACCTCTAAAGATAAAAAAAAAATTAAAAAAAAGAAAATCAACTACTAGGGTGTAATTAGCTGGAAGGAACCCGAGAAGCTTCCAGAATTTATACTACAGGCCAGAGCCTTATATAAGTGGGAAATGAGCTGAGGCAACAGGAAGGGAGTTTATGTTAAGCCTGTCCTGAGGATTTGCAGTAAGGTTCAATCCTCCAGGTGACAGTCATTCATTCCTAGGATGACCCTTGGTCACTTGGTGCCAACACACTATTACAATTACATTCGAGGTGAAGGCAGTTCTCGACCTTTCCATCCATGATGGTCTGGCAAGTCTGAGCCAACTACTTGGTATGAAGTAACATTCCTCCAAATGCCTTAAAGCCACTGCAGTTTGCAACTGGGCACTCAGTCACAATATGCGCCCAAAAGAAAACAGACAGGACATGTTAAAGTAAGTCCAGCTGAAACAGAAAACGGATTCCGCTCTGGGAAAGAATAAGGGAGCAACTCCTTCACAAGCAAAGATAAAAGAAGTTACTAAAAAAAGATGGAACAAACATACACTAATAAGTAATAAAAACTCTAGAAGTTAAGTTCTTACAAGGCAGTTTTTAGAAAGGACATAAAACATTGCATATCAGTCTACTGTACAGTAGATTTCCATTCTCTGCAGCAAAGTAAAAACTAAAACAAAAAACTAAACGAACAAACAAAAAAGGACATTCATTTCCTTAATCATCATTAAGAAAGTTCCCACCTTAGGAACATGACAGGAAGAGATTAATGAAATTATGGACTTTAGAGTAGCCAATGAAGAGCTGCACCTCCAACCCTGATGAATATGGTGGTCTTTTAGGCTACAAATGTAGGCAGCCTGCCCACAGCCTTGAGGCCCAAACCAACCATCTTCCACTTTATAGGTAGGAGGAGGTAAGGAGTGCAACTGTCTTTTCAGATTACTACAAATACTGCAGGAAGCACAGGGAGATAGAAAGAGTTAAGACAGTTTTTCCTACTTACTCCAGCCCAACATCTTCTTCCTCCTCTTCCTCTGAGGATGAGCCAGTTTCCTCCAGATCTCGAGCCATCCCAACTGGCATTTCCTCTGGGAGTTTTCATACAGCCCAAGTCTCAGCAGCCTCCGAGACTCCTTCCTGCAGATTCAAGGAATCTTGCAAGAGCAGTTACCTGCAATAAGGATTAAAAGCATGAATGCATAGCTGAGGACAGCAAGAGAGATGAAGTAACTTAACTCCCACCTCCTGTCAATATATATTTCTCACAGGACTATCAACAAGCTTGTTACAGGCTGTAAATCACCTCCTAGCCAGGGCAGTGTAGGAAGAAGCATCACCTTCCAGCAGATCATTCCTCACCTGCCCGTGAGAGTCATTCAGGCGCTTACCGCTGAAGCGCGTCCCTGCCCTGCCCTGCCTCGCCTCCGGCCGCGGAACCGCACCAGGCTAGCCAGGCCCGGCCCAGCGGGAAACGCCTGCCTCTCCCCGGCGCCGAGCGTCCCCCGCCGCCCGGGGTCAGCCGGACACTGTAACACCTCCGCCAGCCCGGGAACAGCCCTCCGGCCCGGCGGCGAGCGGAGGGGCCGCTAGGGCCCGGCCTAACCCGCGGCGACCGGGCCCGGCGGCCTGCGGCAGCCCCAGGAGAGGCAAGAGCGGCGGGGAGCGCCAGAGGGGCCGCGACTGCCGCCCCGGGGCCGCCAGCCAACCGCCCCTCAGCCCTCTGCTCCCCATACCTGCTCCCGCATCACCGGAGCGGGCAGAGGCGGGCGGACACAGCGGCCCAGCAGCCGCGGCCCCTCCCGCCGCTTCCCCGTTACTACAACAACCGACGGGCGATGGCCCCGCCCCGTCCCCAATGCGCAGGCGCCCTCCGCCCGCCCCAGTGCGCAGGCGCAACGGTCCGGCCGCTCGCCCGGTCTTTTCTCCGCCCGCCGCCGCCCCTCCCGCCTCCACCTGCATGGTGGGCGGGGCCAAGGGGGGCGGGACCGCCTCCCAGGCGGTGAGGGATTCGATTGGCGGTGGAGGCCCACACGTCAGCGTGGCGTGTGGATGGAGCGGCACGCTCGCGGCCAATCGGAGTATGGGAGCAGGAGGGGGCCGGGCGCGGGAGGGGCGCCGGTGAGAGGGCGCGACGCCGGGTGGTGCGCGCGGCCCGGTCCTTGCGGGCAGGTTTCGCGCCGGCCGGGAGGATGAGCCGGTTCCTGAACGTGCTGCGCAGCTGGCTGGTGATGGTGTCGGTCATCGCCGCCGGGAACACCCTGCAGAGCTTCCGCGACCACAGCTTCCTCTCGGAGAAGCTGTACACCGCCAGCCCCGGCCTCGGTAAGGGCTGCGCCGGCCGCCCCGAGGCCTGGAGGTGGCCTTCCAGCCGTTGGCCTTGGGGCCTCCTCGGGCCCGCGCCTCAGCGGCGGCTCTCGGGCCCAGGAGCCGCCCGCTGCCCCGGCGTGCACCTCCCCGGCGGGGATGGGGGGGTGGCAAGCGGGGCTGTGCGTGGTCTCCATGTGCTCCCCCCTTCTTTGCGCAGTGAACGGGCTCCAGGCTCGGACCTTTGGCGTCTGGACCCTGCTGTCATCAGTGATCCGCTGTCTCTGCGCCATCGACATCCGCAATAGGACGTACGTAAAGAAGCACCGGACAAATCCTTCGGTTTGCTTGCTAGTCACAACCTGAGCTTAGAGGGCAGCGCGGAGGAGGTGGGGAGTCAAAAGCCGTTTCTGAGCTTTCTATAGGGTTGAAAGCGTTCTCCCGAAAAAGCTTAAATAGCAGTGTGAAATTTGTGTGTTAACTGCTGCTCCCTCTCCCTTCTGCCTCTGTGGGGAGAGCCTGCGCATTTGAGTTCTGTTTCTTAGCTCAGGCAGAAATTCGTAGATCTGAGAACTTCTCATGTCACAGATTTCTGAGCTCCAGCTTGGAAAGCATCTTCTGATGGCATTGCTGCTCTGTTGACATTAAGCAATTGCTAATGCTGTGGTCCGACTGATCCTCGGTACTTTGCCTGTGGCAGCTCAGCTAAAGACTGTGGCAGGTTGAGCGGCCCCTTGCAGTTGTCTTAACCTGCTGCCTTCTTCCATACACTCTTACCTGGGGCAGAGGACAAGGCCTGAGGTGCATCCTGATGCTGTGGTGGGAGGCAGGCCGTTTCTCCCTGTGGTAACAGAATTATTTCTGAGAGGGATTTCCAAGCAGGCTGACTGGCTCTGTGCTAGACAAAGCCTGCATTGGAGGTTGCTAGAACTCACTCTTTTGTCACCACCTCCCCCAGCCCCGCAGCAGAAGTCACTGTTCACCTGGTAGCATGTCCTTGGATTGCCTAGGCTTATCTGTAGTAGGGAGGTACAGGGACTCAATTATCTGGTTTTAAGGGGTGGCGGCAGTGCTAATTACCATGAAGCCAGTTTTTTCTTAGAAGGAATTTTATCTTGCATCTCTTGGACCTGCTCACTTTCCACAGCTGTGGCCTCTAGAGGGTAGCAGAGCACAGGTGGGAAGATGTGTCAGGTGATGTAGCCTGGAATCACCTAAGTCCTGTCGCCCTAGTTCTTGGCTCATCCAGTTCTCACCCTCTTTTTGTGTGTGTACATGCTTCTCACTTCACCGGTGCCTTACCCCTGCTCTCCCCTTTTTACCTGCCTTCAGGCCAGATAATGCCCTTGACTTTCAATGCGTCATTGAACAGTGCCCCGTCCTCCTCTCAGCTGTTGCCCAGAGAGCTTTTGCATGTCACTAGGCAAGGGACCAAGTGCCCTCTGTGCTGCCAGAGTGAGGACAGACAGGGCAGCATGCAGCTTTGCCTCTTCTATTCAGCCATGCTTGTGCCCATACTATGGCCTATATGATAACCTGCTTCTTTCTGCTCTCCAACAGCCTCTATTACATCACGCTCTTCACCTTCTTTTTGGCCCTTGTTCACTTCCTCTCCGAGGTCTTCATTTACCACACTGCAGCCTTGACAATTGGAGTTATGGCACCCCTCATGGTAGCAAGTAAGTAGAGCTCTGCATCCTCCCCCCACAAACTCTCCTTGGAGGTATGACCCCCCAGAAAAACTCCCCATGGGGCTATGAGCTAAGGGCAGGGAGAGGACGGTGGGAGGGAATGTCTCATCTCCTGTACAGCATTTGCTACACAACTCATCCTGTATCGCCATCACAGGCTTCTCCATCTTGGGAATGTTGATTGGGCTGCAGTACCTAGAGGTAGAAGCACTGTCGCAAAACAAGAAGAAAAACTGAAGCTGAGGGCCCTGTGTAGGTCAGTGGTGTCTCCTATCTTCACTGCCAAACTTCCACGAAAGCTCAGCTGAACTTCTCCAGGACACTAGCCCTACTGGTGGATCAATGTTGGACTCAGAATCATTCTTCACTACCAAGTGTTTTTTCTTGTCCAGGCAACATTTCAACTGACTGATGTCCAAGACCAAGTCCCAGAGGAATTTGTGTCAAAGCTTGCAGGGGGCAGTTGGTGATTGCCTCCCTGGAGCATAGCAGACAATGTCCCAGGTGTGCCCACTGCACTAAGGACTTCTCTCCCAGTGTACCTGTGGGGAGGAGGTGTAGAGCTACCCAGGATCCACTAAACACTTTGGACCAGAAAGACAGAACATGTGCTGCCCCTGGCACTGCTGTGTAACTTGCATGCATGTGTTCCTCAGGGGCCATTTCTAATAAATGACAGAAAACTGCATGGTGCTATGTCTGTCTTTCTGCTACACAGCAGCAGGTAGAGGATGTACAACCTCAGAGCAAACAGCAGGTTCTACTGTATGTTGCAGGATAAATCATCTCTCTTTACAGCAAACCCACCTTTCCCTGACTCCTTCCCACAAAGTTCTGGGTCTGACTGCTCACATCACACACACACACGCACAAAGAGAGTTGTTTCAGTTCTTGCTTCCACAGCATACTGGTGACAGCAAGCTGCATGCATCTGTGAGCAAGGAGTGAGCTACCTTTGCCGTGAGCTATAACTACAGAAGATGGAGAAAACAGGAACAGGTTGCTTAGATCTAGATGAAATAATGCCCAAAGCAGATGGGCAGTGCACAGAAGGCACGAAGCAACCAGCAGAATCTCCTAGCTGGGAAGACAGTATATGTGCAGAAGAAAGGGAGGAAAAACACAGAAGGGAAAAAAAGAGCACAACAGTAGCACTGGGCAGAAAGATGATTTTTCCATTCTGCAAAACATTTCAGGCTGTTAAAAGAGCCAGATGTAGACTGTTTCAACCATTTCATATGAATGTGTCAGGTTTCATTTTACACTTCAAATGTTTTTATTTTATACAAAAACTTCTACTGAGGATGGGGATCTAAAATGGCTTTTCAATCCCAAACTATTAAAGATAGGACTTCAGTTTTTTAATGTGTCAAAATACTGTATAATTTCACCCAAAAAAATGTTTTGTCAAAAATGGTATGTTAGAGAGGGCTATTTTTATCCATTCCACCTGGTTGTGGTTTTTTTCCCCCCCCCCCCCCAAATGATACATGCATAACTGCATGATCTAAGGAGTATAAGGACACTTGATGTCTCCACCAGTGGAGGGATGCTAGAAAGGAAGGAGAAGGGATATAAGGATCTACATTTGCATTTAGAAGATAAGCAGCAGCATACAGAGGGGCAATGTCTATAAGACACAAATGCTATTAAGAGGGATTCTTCTCCTGTTCTCTATTATAAAGTGGGAAGCTTCCACACTGGAGCAAATCTGGATTCCCATCATACTCTCGCTGTGGCTGTGAAGAACAACGCAGCCTTGGCTGGTTATCTTAATATAACACCTTACAAAAAAAAAAATTTGTAGTGTTGAAACATGCAAAAGGCACTTTATAATCATTAAGGAGGAAGACACAGTCCTCAGCCCAAGGAGCTTGTGGTTTGACTCCTGTTGCTAGTGTAGTGATGAGCTGGGCTTAGCCTGTAGCTTCAACATAAGCTGCAGAACTAGTCCTTGCCCCCAGGTAGAAGGAGGCATATTGGTATCTCTCATTTACTCCTAGTATATAGGAACATGAGGGCAACCTCATTGAATTTTGAGCAGAGGTTTATCCACAGACTGAGTGCTTCATCTGGGACAGCCACATAATAAAACCAGAGCTGGCGGTGACAGATGCACTGCTTTGCATTTGCTGGTGATATGCTGGGGCCCCTACCATCACCTGTACAACACAGAGCATCACAGGCTGAGGGCCACCTGAAAGCTCTTCCAGGGCTGCTCACAGAGTAAGTGTGGTCCAGCTTCTGCATTTCATGTCACACCTTGTCTGTAAGAGAAGACACAGCCACATGCAGGGTGCCACCCTCATGTGCTCAGGGCTAGCCTGGAACTATGGCTTTTCTCAGCACGTGTGCTTTTTCTTTTCCAAGCATACATGGTGGGATGGGGGAGAAGCAGTGGGTTTTCCCAACTTTTCCTCCCAAGCAGCGAAGTCTCCAAAACAGCAAGATGCAGAGGTACAACTGAAGAGAGCAACTCCTTGTTTTCCTATTTCACACTCTCCACAAGCAGTTCACTGGGCTCCTGTCCTGAGGCTGCCCCCCCTGCCATGGTGTGCATGTTACAGGAGGATGATGTAGGTAGCAAAGATGGGAATGAGGGGGGCTGCATCTCCCAGCTCTGCCAGCCCTCCATTTCACAGCTTTGATTCCACAGCTATGGGATCGGTGCAGGCTTCTGGCATTGCTTTCTGCAAGTCAGACAGAGAAAAACAATATGGTTAGGTTCCTGGGTGGCTAGACCCATGCTTCAGAGAGACCAGCTGGCCAGAGGCTGGCTAATTCGCAGCTCCCTGCTAGTATGCAGAAATGCCCAAAGAAGAATCACCATCCTCAGAGTGCACTTGGTTCTCTCCTCCTTCTCCAGACCCCTCTACTGCCCAGACAAGGGGCACCAGGGCAGAGTAAGGGTCCCACTTCCCTTAAGCTACTTGCTGTAGTCCTCAGACCACAGTTACTTCACAGAAGCTGTACAGACCCAGGTATCAGTCCCACAGCCAGGTCACTGAAGACATTTCACTGTGACACAAGATCAGCCTCGAAGCAGTGAAGCTGCAGGGCCAGTTCCATGGGCGAGGGAAGGAACTGGGAACTCCTCCTTCATGCCGTGGGGCAGCATAGTGTCTGTGCAAGCACCAGAGAGAACCTGCATCTTGTGCACCCTCAGGAGGTTCAGCACAGCAACTAGCTCCTCTCTGTCCTTACTCTGGCATGTCTGAGGGCCTCTTCAGCTCCCAGATAGATTGCTGGTTCTGCTCATCTTCAAGTCTTTTCATCCCCACCCCCCATTCAGGGCTGGCACCCTCTACCCCACTTCTTCCCCATCCCCAGCTTGGACTTATGGCTGGGATAATTCTACAAAGTGGTACAGATAAGGCCTTCTTCAACGTTCATTACTCATATCTCAAAAAGCCATAAGAAATAAGAGGCAAACATACATAATTTTTTTTCTGCATAAATCCTACAGAGGAATTCCAATTACTTGAACCCTCCCTACAATTTCATCCCTTAAGGTGGGGGACCTGTAGAGTAATTTCCCAGAGGAAAAGCAAGGACAAGCAAGACTGCTGCCCAATTATCACCCCATCCTGGGCTGCATGAAACAGACGAACTTTTGCAATTCCAGTTCAGCCTTCCTGGGTGGAGCTTGATGAGCTCCTCTGCTGAGCCTTTCTGGGGTGTGTTAGGATTAAACCGGAGATGACAACTTCTTCCAGGGGATTTCAGATACCTCTCTTCAAGTTCTGACTGCTTACAGTGAGACACCCCAGCTGTCACTGATTCAGAAAGCACCATGCAGACTTGTAAAGGTAAATGTGGAGTCTCCCACAGTCTGGGCTCTGAGTTAACTCACTGTGGGGCAAGACTGACACCTGAGGCAGGAGTCAGAGGTGCACAGGAAAGAGGTTCACATTCCCAGTGCAGTTCAAGAGGAGTCCAGGCAGCATGGAAGCAAGAGATACGAAACAGTTTCATTTTGAGTAACCTCTTAACACAAACTGCAGGTGAACAGGTTTTATAGAGGTCAGCAGCAATACCCCAAAGCAGAGGAGTGAGATCAGGAAAGCTTCAAAGACATGCCTGGAAAGAAAAGCCAGGAAGTGCAGAGGGAACTGCTACCAGCAGGAGAGGTAGGGGGATGCATGATGTTAGTGCCAGAGGCAGGAGGAGTAAGGGGCAAGCTGCATTTAGGCTTGGAAAACCCCACCCACACTCTGGCAACTCTGAACAGGCTCCCCAAGCACCGCTGGGGTCTGAACACCACTCACCTGCTGTGGAGCTACAGGAACAGAGGTTTAGGAGATCAGCCAGCCTGCAGGGCTCCACCACCTTGGGAAAGGAAGGCTGCTCTCACAGCTGGGAGTGACAGTACTGGAAAAGGGCACACAGATGGCCTGCCCATAGCTTTGGGATAGGAGAAGGCTGCTTGCCACACAGTAAGCACAGAAATGGAGCTGGGAAGTTTGGAAAGCGGGGGATGGGGCACACACCGTTTGTACCTACTACGCAAAATTCCAGCAGGTTTTTTTTTTATTGGCAGTATTTCACTGGAGAGTAAGCATGCTACAGCTTGCAAGGACTCCAGTAAGCTACCAAGGGTGGATGCTTGCCCTAATGCCTTAAGCCAGCCTCTGAATCAACACTGGCCTTGGAAGGAAAAAGCAACATGCTTTTGGGTATTCCTGAGATCCATCAGATGCATCTTTGTATCCAGGCAAACATCCAGTGAAAAAAGGTACTTGGCCCTGATCGAGTCCTGACTTATCCACGACACGGTTTGAGGACACAGCAGAACTTCAGTCCTGTTTTAAATAAATCCCTGGCTATGGCTAGAGCAGGTCACTGGTCATCCAAAATCATGCACTCATCAGTGCTCAGCCCTGCTGGTAGCATAACACTCCAGACAAAAGTTTTTAATTTTATTACAATTCCAAAACCAGGACAAAGTCTGAAAACACTTTACTCCCTTCTCTCTGCTATCAAGAATGGGTTCTTCACACACACACACAAAAATTAGATTTATCTACCACTACATAAGACTGGCACAAAGTAGTCTCAAGCACCCTGAACACACATTAATCAAACTTGCAAGTTTTAAATAGGGCCAGCAAAGCCCATTTTGAACAAAGACAGTCCTGCCATTTTGGAATCCTGCACTCTATATGATAGCTGCTTTCTTAAAAACCCCTACAAGCTTAAAAGTATTTCCAAAGAAATGTTGCCTAAGACTTTTCTTGAGCAATTCACTCCTGAGTCAAAACAAACCATGGAAACCAGCAAAGATGCCTATTTCGTAATGCAAAGAAACAATATGGGAAGGTTTGCATGGATGCTGGAAACGAGGAGCAATGAGCACAGGCTGTACACAGCATATACATGAGTATAATGTGTATGCTGAATCAACTGACACTACTATGAAACCTTAAGGCACAATGTTGGAATGGCTTCAGATGCTCTTACAACAAAGGCAGCCCACAAAGAGGCTCATTATCATGTAAAATGGGTGTTTGATACAAGCGTCCTGAGGTACAGAAAGCTAACCCTGCTGGCACTCTGGGAACTGAGGCAGGCAGAAGTGGGAGGATTGTTGGAACCACACCACAGCTTTATTAATAGAGGACAAGGTGTCCACAATGCCATTAGGCTAATTTAGTTCCCACTACAAGTTCTACTAATTGCAACATCTGTTCAATTATAACCATAAGCAGATAAGGGCACTGACAGAAGACAAACTGCTTCTGAACACAAGGCAGGTCCTGCAGGAAGAAGGGAAAACATCCTGCAGTGTGGACACAGTGGCCAAAAGCTCCAACAGGTGGCTGTTGAGAGGCTGTGATTCCTGGGCAGAGAGTCAAGGCTGATAAATGCTGACTCTCATCACTGAAACTATGGCTTTAGACATTGCTCTTCTTCCTACAAAGTCAACAGCTCAGCCAGATTCTAGGCTTTCCATTTCATCACCAGAAGCCACTACTAGGTGAAAATGGAAAATCTTTCCCTGTGAAAATCAGCATGTAGGTTTTTCCCATGGGTGTTCCTTAATACACTGGGAAATTGGGCTGCTCCACAGTTCTACTCTGCACCAAAGCCACTCAACAGCTGAACATCCTGCTAAAGGTTTTGGCAGTTTTCCATCAGATCACCTCTATTTCTTCACCAGGAAGAATCACACCTTATTAGGCCAATACTCTGGATGATGGGCCCCCAGAGAAAACAATAGGCCAGCTGCCTACCTCTACCATGGGAGTGCACCTCCATTGGGTCAAGACAGGGGAAGACCCACTGTCATCAAAAGGGCTATACAGCCAATAGTGTTTCAGTGGGAAGTGTGAGGCCTGCACAACTCCACAGCTCTGCATCCTCTGGAAGCTCACATGTGACTCAGTGTCAGTCTTCTCCATGCAACAGCCATAGAATCATAGAATCGTTTAGGTTGGAAAAGACCTTTAAGATCATTGAGTCCAATTGTTAACCTAGCATTGCCAAGTCCACCACTAAACCATGTCCCTAAGCACCACATCTACACATCCTTTAAATACCTCCAGGGATGATGACTCAACCACTTCCCTGGCCAGCCTGTTCCAATGCTTGACAACCCCTTCAGTGAAGAAATTTTTCCTAATATCCAATCTAATCCTCCCCTGGTGCAACTTGAAGCCATTTCCTCTCATCCTATCCTTGCTACTTGGGAAGAGACCAACACCCACCTTGCTACAACCTCCTTTCAGGTAGTTGTAGAAAACAGTAAGGTCTCCCCTCAGCCTTCTCTCCTCCAGACTAAACAACCCCAGTTCCCTCAGCTGCTCCTCATCAGACTTGTGCTCTAGACCCTTCACCAGCTCTGTTGCTCTTCTTTGGACACACTCCAGCACCTCAATGTCTTTCTTGTAGTGAGGGGCCCAAAACTGAACACAGTATTTGAGGTGCAGACTCACCAGCGCCGAGTACAGGGGGACAATCACTTCCCTGCTCCTGCTGGCCACACTATTTCTGGTGCAGGCCAAGATGTTGTTGGCCTTCTTGCCACCTGGGCACACTGCTGGCTCACATTCAGCCGGCTGTCAAACAACTCCCCCAGGTCTTCTTCCGTCGGGCAGCTTTCCAGCCACTCTTCCCCAAGCCTGTAGTGTTGCATGGGGGTGCTGTGACCCAAGTGCAGGACCCGGCATTTGGCCTTGTTGAACCTCATACAATTGGCCTCAGCCCATCAATCCAGCCTGTCCAGATCCCTCTGTAGAGCCTTCCTACCCTCGAGCAGAACAACCCTCCCACCCAACTTGGTGTCATCTGCAAACTTACTGAGGGTGCACTCAATCCCCTCATTCATATCATTGATAAAGATATTAAGCAGAACTGGCCCCAATACTGAGCCCTGGGGAACACCACTTTTGACTGGCCACCAACTGGATTTAACTCCATTCACCACAACTCTTTGGGCCCAGCCATCCAGGCAGTTTTTTACCCAGCGAAGAGTACACCCAACCAAGCCATGAGCATCCAACTTCTCCAAGAGAATGCTGTGGAAGATGGTGTCAAAGGCTTTACTAAAGTCTAGGTAGACAGCATGCACAGCCTTTCCCTCATCCACTAAGCAGATCACCTTGTCATAGAAGATCAGGTTAGTCAAGCAGGACCTGCCTTCCATAAACCAACGCTGGCTGGGCCTGATAACCTGGTTGTCCTGTATGTGCCATGTGATGGCACTCAAAACAATCTGCTCCATAACCTTCCCTGGCACCAAGGTCAGACTGACAGGCCTGTAGTTCCCTGGATCCTCCTTCTGGCCCTTCTTGTAGGTGGGCGTCACATTTGCTAACCTCCAGTCAACTGGGACCTCACCGGTTAGCCAGGACTGCTGATAAACGATGGAAAGGCTTGGTGAGCACTTCTGCCAATTTCCTCGGTACCCTTGGGTGGATCCCATCCAGCCCCATAGACCTGTGTGTGCCTAAACAGTGTAGCAGGTTGCTAACCACTTTCCCTTGTATTATGGGGCCTTCATTCTGCTCCCCATCCCTGTCTTCCAGCTCAGGGGGCTGGGTTCCCAGAGAACAACTTGTCTTACTGTTAAAGATTGAGGCAAAGGCAGCATTAAGTACCTCAGCCTTCTCCTCATCCTTTATCACTGTTTCCCCCCACATCCAATCAAGGGTGAATATTCTCCTTAGCCCTCCTTTTGTTGCTGATATATTTACAGAAACGTTTTTTGTTGTCTTTTACAGCAGTAGCCAGACTAAGTTCTAATTGGGCTTTGGCCCTTCTAATTTTCTCCCTGTATAACTTCACAACATACTTGTAGTCCTCTTGAGTTGCCTGCCCCTTCTTCCAAAGGTGATAAACTCCCCATTTGTTTTTTTTTCCTGAGTTCCAGCCAAAGCTCTCTGTTCAGCCAGGCAAGCCTTCTTCCCCACCAGCTTGTCTTTCAGCACATGGGGATGGCCTGCTCCTGCACCTTTAAGATTTCCTTCTTGAAGAATGTCCAGCCTTCCTGGACTCCTTTGCCCTTCAGGACTGCCTCCCAAGGGACTCTGTCAACCAGTTTCCTAAACAGGCCAAAGTCGGCCCTCCAGAAGTCCAAGCTGGCAGTTCTGCTGATCCCCCTCCTTACTTCTCCAAGAATCAAAAACTCTCATTTTGTGATCACTATGCCCAAGACAGCCCCAACCATCACATCACCCACAAGTCCTTCTCTGTTAGTGAGCAACAGGTCCAGCAGGGTGCCTTCCCTAGTTGGCTCACTCACCAGCTGTGTCAGGAAGTTATCTTCAACACACGCCAGGAATCTCCTAGACTGTTTCCTCTCTGCTGTATTGTATTTCCAGCAGACATCTAGTAAGTTAAGTCCCCCACAAGAACAAGGGCTAGCGATTGTGAGACTTATCTGAGCTGCTTGTAGAATATTTTGTCTGCCTCTTCGTCCTGGTTGCATGGTCTATAACAGACTCCCACCATGATACCTGCCTTGTTGGCCTTCCCCCTGATTCTTACCCATAAACACTCAACCCTATCATCACCATCATTAAGCTCTAGACAGTCAAAACACTCCCTAACATACAGGGCTACCTACTGCCTCTCCTTCCTTGCCTATCCCTTCTGAAGACTTTATAGCCATCCATTGCAGCACACCAGCTGTGCAAGTCATCCCACCATGTTTCCGTGATGGCAACTATATCACAGATTTCCTGCTGCACAATGGCTTCCAGCTCCCCTTGTTTGTTGCCCATGCTGTGTGCATTGGTGTAGACACACTTCAGTTGGGCTATTGATCCTGCCACCTTTTGAGTATGAGAAGCCCCAGTTCCTACGTGACCATTCTCAGGTGCTTGCGTGGTTTCTAACACATCCATAACCCTTGCGTCTTTGCTGCCACATGGATCTCCATCCCCTACCTCCACTGAGCTGAGCAAAGGACCTCGCTAACACACCGTCTCTCAAACACTGGCACGTCACCCCCAGGATTATCTCTAGCGAGCCTGGTTTTATCCCTTTCCCCCTTCAAATCTAGTTTAAAGCTCTTTCAATGAGCCCTGCTAACTCCTGTGCAAAGATCCTTTTCCCCCTTTGAGACAGGGGTACCCAATCTGTTACCAGCAGGCCTGGTGTCATCTAAACCACCCACGATCAAAAACCCCAAATTTTGCCAGTGACACCAGGCTTGGAGCCAGGAATTGATCTGCTGGCTTGTTGCAACTTCATCGCTGCCTACCTGAAAAATCAATAATGGCTAATAATCTGAGGGCCATACCAGGGTAGGAAGCTTTCGCTTCACATCTTTAGCCAGGGCCCCAGGCAAGCAGCAGACTTTCCTAAGTGGGTCCAGTCTGCATATTGGGCCTTCTGTTCCCTTCAGAAGGGAGTCTCCTATGACAATGACATGTCTTTTTTTCTTTATGAAAGCAGTTTTGACACAGGGCATATACAGCAACATGCCTGAGCCTAACATTGTCTATTTTGCAACTGGGATGTCAGTGGTAACACTGGCAATTGTACCAAGCTAGGTCTGCTAACAAAGGTGATAACATAAACTTCAGCCATCAAAAACGTACCAGTATACCCCAAGTAGGCTTGCCCAGCTCATGCAGCTACAGCTTCTCAACTACTTGGTCCCAAACCAACACCACACATGTACCTTGCTAAAATTGCCACAGACTGCAGCATGGAGACAGCTTCAGAAGCACTCAGCCTGGAGTCAAATCTTTCCCTGCCCAAGGGACTCTTCCCCACACTTGCATCAAAGCATGGCAGCTTCACACTCCCTGTAGCACACACTCTAATCTTAGCAGGATTAAGGCTGTTTTTCCCAACAGACTCACTCTGCTTTTGCACGTTAGTCCTGTTGGCTGTGGCACTAAGTGATACACACACTTGATGAACACCTTGAAAAGCAAAGGGTAGTGTGGTTAACTTGGCAGATCAGCCAGTCAGTACGAAGCAGAGGACAGTGAGTTATAATAAAGCATTACACCCCGAGCAACAGTTGAGAAAATGCCAAGTGCCATTGAGATTCACAGATCAGCAAGCACAGAGCTTTACAATTTTCAGGCATTCTTATACCAAAAGGCACCAACCCAATGACTCTGTTATTGCTAGATGTTTTTAAACTTTCTTCTTGAAGTTGGCCATGGGTCCTGGCTGTGATCAAAGCCAACTCTTCTACAGGGCTTCTCGTATCACTTCCAGCCAAGAATCTGGACTGTAAAAGTAACGTCAGAGAAGAGTCTCCAAATGCCTGCACCTCCTCTCCCCAATAACTTACTGACAATTCATTTCTTCATCTGCTCCAGCACCAGACTTTGCCTTGCTGCACCTAGTTGAATCCCTGTGCCCCTATCTGACATGAGTCTAGTGGGATCTCCACTCTGTTCTTGAAAGCTGTCTTGTCTTTCCTCTCAGACTTTTCCCTCTCCTTTCTGACCCAAGAAGGCCAGAAAGATTCGTGGTATGCTACGGCCATTGCTGTCACTCCAGAAGTGCCATTGGCTTGGTGCCTGTGCCACCCATTAGTGTTCAGAGAAGCAGATTAGTGCGATTCTCCTACCTTTGTGTATGAGCTAGTGAGCAGGAATAGGAATTGATGGGGTTAGAATTACAAGGTACAGTCCCGTAATCCGTGATCTGATTGCTGCCTTGGAGTCTCTGTAACAACAGCCACAAGTCACCATCCCAGAAAAGATGGAGGGAAGTAGGGAGGGAAATGAAAGGTGAGGGAAATAAAAAAAAAAAAAAAAAAAAAAGAGGAAAAAAACAGTAAAATCGCCCAAGCATGTGTAAGGCAGCTGTGCCATGTAGAAAAGCTCCAGTACCTGACTGCATCAGAGCTCTCCATAAAGGCAGCACAAAATGCCAAAGCCCAGCTGGCTGCTCCCCTGACTGAGGCATCCATGTTAGCGCAGAACACCAGGTTCAGCCCACCTTCAGCTGCTTGAGCACCTGGGGTTGTTTGTTAAGCTTGAGAAGTACCCAGGTGAGCTCAGCCATGTGGAGGCCACATTTGGGCGTGTAGTGGGGTGTCTGTCATGACTTCTTCCAAGCACAACTCCTCAGACGGAAGGAGCTGCCAGTGAAGTTTTTGACTGACTGAGACCTGTTACCTCACACACATACCTCTGGTTCTTTCTGCAGTCAGTTCTGGAGACTTTTAGCATTATAGAAATGACACCTATACCACCTTTACTCTGGTCTCAACACCCGCCGCCCTCCAGCAGCAAGCTCTTACAATTGTATTTATACTAAAAAGATTTATACTAAAAACAGCTTAAGCAAAAGTGTACAATTCATCTGGTGAAAGAAGTGTCTGACAAAGGGAAAGGACCTTACTGCTACTAGGCATCATGTTCACTGCCAAACGACCTTGATATTTCCTGGGCCTTCTACACGTGTGTTACAAATTAACTCACAGTGCCACCAGCACCTCTCATTATAACCCTGCTGCCTCAGGGCTTGCAGAGGATGGACTGGCCTTACAGTTCATCTTCTGCCTTTGACTTCAGCACTGTTAATTGAGGGATACAAGCAGTTTGGTGTATATCAAAACAGACTGGTCTTTACCCCAGCTCAGCTTAGCTAAGTGTGTTCCAGTTAGCCCCATTCACACCAGGATTTTGGGAGAGCAGTTGTCTTCTATCTTGGTCCCATGCACCATGATGCTTGCCACTGCTAAAATCATCCAAAGTTGTAAGCCTCAGAGCAGAAAAAAAGTAGGAATTCTTTTTAAGTAATGACAAGTGGGGGGGGGGGCAACACACACACGGGACTCCTTTACCCAAACTAGATAACATTGTACAGCCTTTCCCCCGCCCTCTAGTCTAGAATTGTATGTGCAAGAACTACTCAAGACAGCATCAATTCCCTTTACTTATCCTACTCTCTGCATTTGTGCTGAGATAGTTCAGTAAAAATAAATAAAAAATAAAATAAAAATAAAAAAGCATATATTTTGTAATTGAAAATCCACCTTCCTGAGCAGCCGGTCGGAGCAGAGCTGCTTCTTGGACCTTCTGGTCTCTCTCCAGATCAGACTGGTTAGATTATCTGGAGGAAGGCAGCACTGTCTTCTGAAAAGACCTGACTTGAGCCAGCAGAAAACTGAGCTTATGCACTTTGCTAGTCATCGTCGTTGATGGCTTCATGAACGTTGAGTGGACGTCTCTGCTAACGTCCTAGAAGGGGAGCCCAGAGCAATAAGGAAAAGAGCCTCAAACAACCACCAGTCTCTTCCCTTTCCCTGCAGGGAGAGCTTCTAACAAGTATCCACCGCAATTAGTTCACCAGAGCCCCTCTCCCACATGCAAACAGCTGCATTTATTGCACAGCATGCCACAGGGACATCATACCCCAAGCTCTGGTGCACACATATGAACTAGCAGCCTTCTCTGCAGCACTGCACAAAGTGAGCCAGGCTGCTCAAGCTCTCATTTGGGCTTTGCCACCTATCTTCCTCCAGTCCCATACACTGAACCCCACTTGGCAGCTGAGGACAAGGAATAAGAGGAATAACCTGCCTCCCTAGGGGCCTGGAATAATAGTTACCCAGCTCTAAACAACAGCAAAACACTGGAGGGCTCAGTGCATTGCCAGGGGAGAGAAGTGAGCACATTGCTGCTTTACATCTGTCCCTAGCTTATACAAAGATGTGTGAAGCCCTGCAGACTCCCAAAGGACCAGAGCTTACAGATTCTCCGTGACATTAACAGTAAGAAAACAGAGGCTCCAGCAGCTGCCAGAGCTGAGATTACAGCCACCTGTCTGAAAATGCCAACAAGGAGCTTCCCCACAGGCTGGGCAAGTGGTGGGATAAGAGAAGAGAATCGCAGCTGCAATCATAACTCAGGAAGGGCCAGCCCCATTCCTAGAAAGGGGAGAGGTTGGGTGTTGTCCTGAGCTAAAAGCAGGGGCACAGCAGGGACTGAAGGGAGGTTTACTCACTGTCTGTTCATTATCCAAATTGGCCTGCTGTCTTCGGAGATCAGCCTTAACGAATGCTGGGACAGAGAGAGGAAGAGAGATGTGAAGGCAGTTAAGTTACCATGCAGAGCCCAAATCAATTTCCCCAGGACTCAAAGGGGCAGCAGAGGCCCCAGAGGAGACAGGAACGTGTTACGGTGAGCAAGGGAAACCATTCTCCTGGATAAGGCAGAGAGCACTTCCAAAACAGGCAGGATAGAGACTCCTTATTGAGCACATAGAAGATGCATCTTTGAGACCCCAGCCAGCAGCTAGGGCAAGAAGCCTTGGATCTCTTTTGTAACACAGACCAGATGCTTGAAGAAGCACAGCAGCATTGCTATGGGACTGCTGTGTGGGTCTTGCCCTTTCCAGCAGGCACCACTACACACAAAAGCCCTTCAATTCTTATGCCAAGCCCAAGGGGAACAGCCACAGCAGAGAACACTGAAAAATTTAATTACCTGTCATAACAGTCCCCAGGAATAGGAAGGAACAAAGAAAGAGGTTTCCTGCCTTTGTCCCAAAGCAATCCATGATTTGCCCTTGGCTGATGGTGAAAGCAATACCAAAAATCTACAAACAAACAAAGGCAGTGTCAAGATGTACTGTTATTATAAAGCAGCCCAAAGAGCTTCCCAGCTTTACCGAAGTATCAGAGCATACAGGCCAGCCAAGCTGTTGGCCTAGCGCGGCTGAAGTTTGGTTATAAACACACCCAGAGGCACCTCCATGCAGCTGATGGGAAGACGGGTGACCGTTAAGGCTGGAATCCCATCTCTCACTGGAGAAGAGCTAGGTCCTAGGCTGTTAGGAGCAATGTTGGAAAAGGCAAGGATGGCTGGCATCCTGATGGATTTTCCTAAGCAGAAACAGAATGGATGCCACTAGAGAAATGCCATGAGGAGCATCATTCAAAAAGCCAGGTCCTGGGGTGCTTAGATCTGCAGTATGTTACAATAATCATGGACAAGAAATAGGAGTCAAGGCTGGGAACTACAATTTAATCTTTCTGCCTGTAAAGAGGCAAGCAAAGGGAAAACAACACACCTACCTGTGCTGAGACATTAAGGAGCCCTGATGATGTTCCTTCTGATTCTGGGTATGTCAACTCTGCAGCAAACTCAAAGCCCAGGGGAAGGTATCCTGTCATGAAAAACCTGTACAGAAACACACAGAGAGGAAGACTCAGCAACTGCCAGAAGGAAGACTGAAGACGCACAGTGTAGCCCATACCCCTTTGGGGATGCTTCACTGACTGCACAGGATGTTTCCCCTAGCATTGTCACAGCTCAGGCAGCTGTCCGACTCCCTCACCATGGCACAGGTCTTCCTCCTACCCAGAAATACCTTTACCCACAGCCTCAAGGCACAGAGCCAGGCCAGCAGGGAGCTGCTGGTTGCTACAAGAGTGAGGCATTAAAAGGAGCATCTCCCACAAGTAACTCTAAGGGGCATCATCCCCAGCATGGTCAAACAGCCACCCAGGCCCATATGCTTTACATTCCTGCCCATTCGTCATCTATGGGGCTGTGGTACCACTTGCTTCCCAAATACTTTCACTTAATTACTTGGAACATTTAAGGCAGCTGCAGCTGCGCAGGACCATGCTAATGTCCCTGACCCTAATGAAATACATACAAGAGAGAGAGAGGAAAAGCAGATCATTTTGTCCTTAAACAATGCAGGAGCCACACACAGGCTATAGCTCTCCCCAATCCCTCCTACACCATAAGCTCTGCCTCCCTGCTCATCCACTAGCAGCTCACATGTAGAGGAAAGCAGCCTGCACATGAACTTACCCCAGCATGCCTGCAGTCACAAAGACCACCCAGAGGTGGCCTAGGCTCAGAGTGAAGGTGTAGGCTATCATTCCCACCAGAGACATGATATAGACGACTAGTGTTGTCTGTCTACAAGAAAAAACAGAGTCAGGGTATTATTTAATCCACTCCTCCTTTTCGCCCACAGATCTTGGTATAGTTTGCAGCATGTGGTTAAAAAAAAAAAAAGTTGCACAGCTCTCTGACACCCTTACCCCAGACAGAAGAACTGGACTGACAGAGCACGAAAGCACCTGTACGCACAGCAGAGCAGCAGGAGAAGCAAGAACAGCACCTAGGAGTTTTCACATCTCTACCTCATGACCAGGGACTTTGCTCCCTGTGGGGTCGGGGCATCACACCTATAAGGAGGCACCTATGAGGCAGCCAAGAAGCTCAGATCCTACCATGGGTTGACAAGTCCCTGGTCATCTACTGTACATGCCTCTTGAGGGGAAGAGCAAGAGCCAAATAAAGAGATCATTAGTCTTTCTTGGGCACCCTCTGTACTATAACCAGTTGGATACGCTTACTTATAAGCAGGAGCTGAGGCAATTGAGCACTCCCAAGCAGGAAAGTAAAGGGAAGAGGTGACAACACTGCTACAGTGTTACGGGCCCGTATTTTTCAGTGCTATCCAAAACACCTTTCATTGCTGCTCCTTTCTGTGTTTAAACTGCCTACTGTACTTGGAGAGGTGATGTGCAAGCCAGGTTGCCCTCATAGCCTCACCCTCAAGCCACAGGAGCGTTTAGCAGGGCTAGTGCCAGTTCCAGGGCCAAGGGCAGCTGAGCCACCAGCACTCTTCTCTGGGTAGAGGGGACAAAGAGACCCCATGCCCTGGAAGCACACCAGGCAGATCCTGGGAATAGCCAGACCTGCAGCCTGGCCACACTGAGGAACATCAGTGGGCTTGGTACTGCAAAACACATGTAGCAGCCCAGGCCAGCTTTACCAGAACTGAAACGTTAGCAGTTGTCATCCCTGCCTAGACACCAAGGAAATCCTTCCCACATCCAAAACCCAAGGCTTTTTCTAGTACAGGACCTAGCAAGTAGCCCTTCACAGTACATAGTTTGGGGAAGGAAGGAATGATAAATCCTTTACTTGACTGAAATTCCACCAGGATCTTTAAAGCAGAACAGTTACCACAGCTGACAAAACTTTTTGGCTATTGTCTTTTAGGAAGAAGTTAAATATATAACCACGAGCTAATTGTGTACTTTCTACCAAATTTTAGTCTTAATCCATTAAAGAATGTGTTTGGTATCAGTTTCTAGAACTCTACTAAAGAAACTAAACCTCAAACTCTTTTTCACTTTTTTTTTCCTTTTTAATGCAAATGACCACCGTCAAAAATCCAACCCAAACAGGCAGCCAGTATTATATTGTGTAATAAAATGTTTGCAGTACACTGAACTACTACAGATAAAACCAGAATGTTCCAGCTAGGGTTCTGTCCTCCCTCACTGCTGCAATGGCTGAAGTCCGTGGGGCTCATGCTCATACATCAATTTGTACCCAAATACAGGCTTGAGAAGCTAATTTCAGACTTCAACTATCGATCCATGCTTACAAAGGTTCACCAGACACATTTAATGTATTGAAAGGCTGAACGACATTTTGCTGTGACAAGTAATTTTGTTTTGCATCAAAGGAGTAGGCAAATCTCTTAACCTCCAATGCTGTATCATTTCTAGAATATGTTCTTCCCAATGCTGTCATGGAGAAAAAAAGTTGTCTGTGAAGGCAGCATAAAGGGGCTGCTTACTTCTGCTATAACCCACTATAGAGAGCTGCTACGTGGCCAGCACACAGCCTGGGGACTGCAGGAGAAGAAGACCCAAAAGACTGACAGAGGAGTTAGAGAGCAGCCCCAGAAAGTGAAAGAGAAGCAGGTAAAAGACTTTCTGCTCAATACAGGTTCCTCAGATATCTCCCATGAGTTCTTATGCTTCCCATCCCCTGACACGCAGCCGGGGAGGAAAAGTGCTAACTAGGAAAGGTATTCAAGGCTAGAATTACAGCTCCCTGGGCTGCACAGACCAAGTTTGAACCAGGTGCTTCTTCCATAAACAGGAGTTTCCAAAGTGCACGGCAGTCAGTGCTAAAATATAGTGCAGGCCTCCAAGAGGTGGCTGTGGCCCTAAGAAGCTTAGTCTCTTGCCAGCAGGGACACTTGGCACATGGGGTTTTTAATATTTATTTCTCCCCACAGCCAGTTTTGGTCCCAGTGCAGAGCTTTCAGGATAGGCCCACAAAATCTCACCCAGTTCCCTAGGCTTATGGTTCAAGTATTCTAAGTAGTTTGTATCTGATTCACTCTGTCAGTTGCCAACAGTTGCGCTTTCCCCCTCATCTCCAGGCAAAGGTGATGAATGAGTTAGTGACCAGATGTGGTCAGGACTTTGTTTCACATCCATGCTATGTCATTAGTCAAGCTGCAAGAAAGAAGTTCCCAGAACATGCAGCCCCCCACTGAGAAATAAAGCGGGCAGGCTCATAGAAGCCGGCAGCTCTTGAAGGTGTTCTCCATTGGAACTGCAGAACTAACTGGGGGACAAAATGGAGAAAACTGTTTGATCTTGCCATGGGTCTCTCATCTACCACACATTAGCTGGCTCTAGGAGACTTCAAGCTTTCCTCACTGACCTCCCTGAATCATTAGACTCCAGCAGGGCAAAACAAATCAACAGACCCTTGTGAACAAACAAGGCCACAGGCTTGAGTGCTGTGAAAATCACACACCAGGAAGTGCCCTGAAGCCATGCACTGAACGGCTGCCTGCTCGCCACAGTCCCTAACTGGGACTTGAACAGACAGCCCTGAATGCAACTCCTGATATAGGAAATAGCCTCAAGCACACAAGCTGACTCGTGCTAAACCAGACTTTAGCAAGACCCTGCTGCCCAGAGCATACCAGTGATGACAAAAAAGGAGATGTAGTGCCCAGCAGTCCAGGACAGACCCAAAATTTTGAAAAGGGTTTAACTGAGACACAGGTAGACACTGGTGCATAGGGAAGCAAAGAAACCCCTGGGGAAAGACACCAAGGCAGGGTGTTTCTCAGGAAGCAGCCTTTGTCACCATGTTCACTAGAGGACAAAAAGAATGCTCCGTGGCCGTAGGGGCACCAGGGCATGGAATAATGCCCAGATTTGCTTGATAAGCCTCTTATCATAGCCATAAATATCTTACGGGAGAGATAAAAACACAAAGGAGGAGAAGCAGGTTCACAGAGGACATTTGCACAGCATTTCTGGTGTTTTTAGCAACCTGTTCCCATGATGGCCCTACAGGGACTGATGATTATCATTGTCTGGAACAGGTGCCACCAGTCTCCTTAACAGTCTGACTAGTGCAGTGAGTGCAGGCTGGAAGTTACACATTCTGCTATATCACCTTAGGACAACTGGGGCTAACCTACCTCTGTGTTCTGGGGTGTGGGAAGGAAGCTCAGTGCACTGATGCAGAAGCAGTGCTACAAAGGCACCAGCTGCCAAGTCTCTGCAGCAGAGCCAGAGGGAGATCTGTGAAGGAGCTGACATGCTTGTCACTTAGGTGAACCTAAGCTACCCTGACATTCATCTGCCCTCCCAGCCACATTCCCTACCCTTCTGAAGAGGCAGATTAAAGAGCTCACACAAGGGACTGTGAGAAAAAAAGAGACCTTGGTGAAAAAAGCTAGCCAGGGCCAGCACCAGCAGGGAACAGAACTGAAACAGAGAACGCAACTCCTGCTGTTCAGCCAACTCCAGAGGAGGAGTAAGGAACACATGGCCCAGCCCAGCCACGTCTCACAAGGTCACTTGGATGAGGAAAGCCAAAGGGACAGGACCAGACTCACAGGGGATTGGAGCTGCAAAAACACTGGAGTCAAGCAACATCTGAAGCAACAAATGAACAAGGGGTGGGGGGGAGGCCACAGCAACATGCCACAGCTTTAGCTGCTCACTAGGATGTTGTGTGCAGCTCCAGAGCGCTCTGCTGTATGGACTGGGATGACAGATGGCCTCCAAAGGCTTTGCCATGAGGATGGCACATTCCAGGCTGCACAAGACCCTGAACAAAGGCCTCGTCCCTATACTCCCAGAAGGATCTCACTGCTGAAGACACTGAGGTGTGAGATGCTAGAGAAGCGAAGAATTGGAGAGGGCTGGTTTGGTTTTCACTACCCCCTCATCCTTCAGCACTCAGTTTTATGCCACCTTCTTCCTGTATGAAGGTCACAAAAAAGGACAGCCTTGGTAAATTATTTATATAAGACATATGGCAAGACAAGGTGAAGACGTATCCACTCCACAAGGACTAACCTCGAAAAGGGCTACAACAAGAAGACCCAAACTGCAGGCCAGGCTAGGCTGAGAGAGCATGACCTTTCGATGGAAGAGACCCAAGTGCCCCATTCTCCAATATCCAAGTCTTTCCTCCCTCCCCCAAATGTTAACATACTTTGGGCCTGTACAGACCCAAGTTTAAAACACCACTTGGGGTCCTCTGCCTAGTCAATAGAGACAGATGGATATTTCTGACATCTTGCCTTACCGAGATGCAGCAATGACAGCAGAATGCGCTGTCTGGAACCAGCTGGACCTGAGGCTATGTGATCACTGCCCTTAAAAGCAGAGCATGGCCAAAGCGAAGTGCTGATTAATCCAGACTCCAAACCCCTGATTCTGAGCCAGACTCCCCTACAAATCCCAATGCACCCAGCAATCTCCAGATGTCACAACCCCATCTCTCCTCTGAACCAGGAACCTGAAGGGTGTACATGCAGCCCCACTTAACTTGATGTCAAAATGTGTTCCTTCAAAAGGGTAGGCTGTCCTCAGCAAGCCATCCCACCCACTGAGACAGCTCCAGTTCTGGGACCTCTTGCTTGTCACAATGTAACTCACATATTTGTATGGGACAAATCTGCACCTGCTAATTCCAGAAATAAGAACAGTGCAGGGGCTGCTGCAGGGACTCACCTGCCAAATAAAAGCAAGGCCTGAGTATGACAGATGGGGAAAGCCTGACTTAGCACAGCCTCATCCTTTCAAGGAACTGCTGATGGGACAGTAAAGATCAAACACGCATGTAGAGCTCTGCAATTCCTTCTCTTATTAACTTCCCCCTTGTCCTGGTTTCAGCTGGGATGTAGTTAGCTGTCTTCCTAGTAGCTGGTACAGTGCTATGTTTTGAGTTCAGTATGTGAAGAATGTTGATAACACTGATGTTTTCAGTTGTTGCTCAGCAGTGTTTAGACTACAGTCAAGGATTTTTCAGCTTCTCATGCCCAGCCAGGGCACCTGACCCAAACTGGCCAACAGTGTATTCCATACCATGTGACGTCCCATCTAGTTTAGGAACTGGGAAGTGGGGGGGCAGGGATTCGCCGCTTGGGGACTGGCTGGGTGTCGGTCGGCGGGTGGTGAGCAATTGCCCTGCGCATCATTTGTACATTCCAATCCTTTTATTACTACTGTTGTCATTTTATTAGTGTTATCATTATCATTATTAGTCTCTTCTTTTCTGTTCTATTAAATCGTTCTTATCTCAACCCAGGAGTTTTACTTCTTTTCCTGATTTTCTCCCCCATCCCACTGGATGGGGGGGGAGTGAGTGAGCGGCTGCGTGGTGCTTAGTTGCTGGCTGGGGTTAAACCACGACACCCCTACTCCCCTCAATCACAGCTGGATGCCATTCATTTGCTTCCCTCTCTCTCTCCAAGCTGACTAAAAAAAGGACTTGACATCTTTCCTTCCTGATTTTCATGTGCTTACCATTTCGTTCCTGACACTATTTGAGCAGCGGAGGGAAGGGGGAGGGTAGCTACCTAGAACATCTGGCATCTTGACAGTTTTCTTAAATAGACTTTTAAATGGGGCTAAATAAAGACTTTGTAGCACTCAGAAAAATTTTGCTAGTTCCACAGAAATCCACTTTGTGAGCTGCACTGGAGAACAAATTCTTAGCAGTGCTTTTCCTCACCAAAGGCTAAATCTATCCCCAGATAGTCCCTGGGATCTGTAGGATAAATTCCATGGGTGGTATAGCCCTATTTTTCTGCACTCTCAGCCAGCTCTGCTCACCTCTGTGGTCACTCCAAGCAAGCAGGAGCAGTGAAACAAATCCAGGAATCATTGTTTTTTTCCCCCTCTCCCATTCTGCCAAATTTCAAGTCCCAGCTCTGCCTGGTGAGCCACAAAGCCTTTGTACTGCAACCTAGCTCCACTGAGGAAGAATCGGAAAGACCATTGGCCCTAGCAGTGCAAGTTGAGGCTACCTTACCACTAGCCTGGGGCTGGAAAGAGACACAAGTTACATTGCAGAGTTAGCTAGTGCAGTTCATAACAGCTATGTTGCTATTTCCCAGGGCTGCCAAATGAGAACTACTCAGTGGCACACAATGATCTAGAAACAGCAACAAGCAACCTGCCAGTCTCTGTATTAGACATCTGCTCCTCTTTCCCAGCACCCCAGGAGTCCTCAGCTACCATTCTTTCTTATTAGAGAAGCCCATTTCCTCTCCATTTTTGATCCCTGTACTTGACAGCTAGGGCCAGAGGCTACTTCAGAAGATGCAAGCCCACAGCTAGCCAGATTCATCTAAGCTGCCCACAATGACAATGTGCTTTTCTGGTCAAGATACCAGGTAGGATAATGGCAGTGGGACTCCCCCTGGTGAAAAGCTGCTGCAAGGAAAAGAACTCCAAAGTTACCTTCAGCTCATCATGAGCACACCACCAGTAAAGCCCCCTCTCACCCAACCTGCTCAGACAACAGGTTGTAGCACAGTTCTCAAAGCCAGCAGGGAAACTTAAAAGTTGATTACACAGACCCCAACATAAAACAGGAGAGGCACTCTCCATCCCCCAGGACACCCTACAGAGGTCTGTCAGGGAGATCTGAGTTCTTGAGGACTGGGAGCTGCAGGACACCTGAAGACTCTTAGCTGTCCCTTTGCAGACGGCAGGGTATGCTGGCCAGATCTGCCTTCCCAACCACCAGGGAGCAAACCCAAAATCGTCTACCCACAATCCCAATACCCCTTATGTCTGCCTTAAATACAGCAACGCGCCCTCACACAATGCCTCTGGGCACTGGATTCAATGCGCCTTTCATTAAGCCTGACAAAGATTCACAGAAGCTGGTTTGTAAGGGCTGAGAAATGGTTTGGTACAGTCTTGATTCTCCGTGTGCCAAGAACTCTCTCATGCCTGACAAAGCAGCTGCTGGGCCATCTCATCCTCTCCCTGTGCCTCCCTAGGGACCACTAGCACCAGACCTTGTATGGGCCCAATGCAGACTAACACACAGCTCCAAACTTCACTTTAGACTATCTGGATTTTAAAGAACCATATTTTTTTCCTACAAACCTTCCCAATGATTGAGTCCCTGGACTGCCAAGTTCCAACTGCACAGGGTTGCTCCTTGCACAGTATGGGGGAAGAGCACAGTCAAACCTGTTGCAGAGGCAAACAAGGGACTTACTTGTAGGTTTTGGTTCTGTCCAACCAGATGCCAGAGATCAGAGCCCCGACCATCCCCGACAGTATAATGGTGAGTCCAATCCTGCCAGCATTCACCTCCTCCCCCTGTGGTGAGACACACACACACACTCACACAAATGCAGGAGCCAAATCATACCCAACAAGAAGCAAAGTGCAGAGAACACGGAGCGGAAGAGACACCAAAGTTAGTGTCCCATACATGTCTTCTGCTGGTAACACACTAACCAGAACTAGCCTTTGCAAGAACACTTTTGGGCCCACTATGAGCCAATGCAGTGCCCTATTCTGGCCCATGAAGAAAAGTGGTTTGGCACTTCTCTCTGAGCCAGACTAGAGAAAAAAGTGAGCACTGGGAGCGTGAACAGACACGTTCAGAGGAGTCAGCATAAACCCTGTGAAGCCTGCTGTCTGGTATTAGGATTTGGGCCAGATCGACCAGGAAATATTGGGACCCACTATAAGGCAGCACAGAAGGGAGCCCTCTGGCACGCAGCCCCAGCAGTAAGCTCTACAGTAGCTCAGCTACTGAGGCACCCCACCCTTCTGCCACCAGAGCATGAGTGTGGGCAGCCTCCTAGTACAGATGTCCCAGTAGAAATCACTGTCAGGAACAGGGTGGAGGCTATTGCTGGAAGAATTTCTCAGAAGAAAATGCTGCCATTTAGGGTGTAAAGGAGCTGTCTTTGCTAGAGCTCGCCAGCTTTTGCACAAGGTGGTGTAAAGAACTAAAAGAACCATTGCTCTCCTGCCAGCCAGCCACCTCGTGCCAGAGCCAGCCAAAAGTGCTGTGGCATTGCATTTCTTACAGACTCTCCTTTGGCAGCCAGCTCTGGAGAACAGCAAGCATCAGAGGGCCATGATGGTTGGATGCACTTACTGGGTAGTGATGGATCACCATGCGGTTCAGCAGAGTGGACAGGGCGTAGAAGCAACCTGTATTCAGACCTGAGAGGGGGATAAAAATGCAGCACATTCAGAGACTGCTACTCTCCTGCTGGGTAGTGAAAGGGTAGAAATGCAGAAAGAGAGAGAGAGATCTTTGGGAGCAGCGATCCATAACAAGGCTGCCAGTCTCAGGAGAGCCAGCCAGACTGGCTAGACATAGGTTACTGAAAGAAATGCAGACGAAAGACAGCCAGATCTCAGCATGCAGGAGGAAGCACCCTGCAGTTTCAGGATGGTTCTTACCTGAGCAGCTAAAGGAAGGGCTGTGCATATTTCTGGTACTGAAAGGTCTTGCAAGTCCTTCATAGGGTCTCAGCCCTCCCTCACAGCCAGATCCATCTTTAGCATTGCAGTTTTCTCCTCCCCCCAGTCAAGGTAAAATACTAGAAAAGCACCCGCCTCAGCATCACACCTTTAACAAGGACCTGGGATTCAATTAACACCAGTGCCATTGACCTGTGTGGTTTCCTTCTAGAGAAGAGCCTGATAGCACCCTCCCTGCTGAGAGCCAGTAAAAAACACCCTCTCCAAGCCAAGAAATACCAGAAGGCAAGTAGGAGCAGAGCCAGTGGTGAAGCACAGACAGCACTTCCCCCAGGCACCTGGTGTGTGTGTCTGCATGGGAGAAGTCTTGCATTTTAAAAGATATCACTGAAGCCTGAAAAAAAAAAACAACCCAACTGTGAAAGTAATTGTCTTTCTGAAAGGGAAGTTAGATTAACTGTTAGAGGCATCAGCCACCTGGTGAAGGTTTCTCAGTATCACCCAAGGTGAGAATGGAAACCGTTGGGGTGATACTGGTCAAGCCCCATTCAGACACTGCTCCAGCTTACAGGCAGCTCTGGTTGAATTAAACGCCTTCCCAAAGGGCACAAAACCCAAGAGCTTTGCTTATAGTAGACAAGAACATCCAGATGGGCGCTGGACCAGCAGTACCGCAACGGCTACACTCTCACCTTGGGCGATACTGAGAAACCTCCCCCAGGTGGATGAGGTCTGTAACAGTCAGCACAACTTTCTTCTCAGAAAGTCATTTACATTTGCAGTTAGTTTCTCTTCAAGGCTTCAGTGATCCTGATGGGGGGAGGGATGGAGACACAGATTTCACCACTGCAGCTCACACATCTATAGGCTTCATAAGGAGGCACAGGTTTAAAAATTGGCACAGATGCCTGAAATCCTGACAGAACAGATACATGTCGAGTTCCTACTTCCTACTTTTCCTCTTTCAGCTAAAAGCAGAAACATCACAATACATGATACAGAAGTGCAGTCTAGCAGGAAGAGCTTTGACAAAGGAAACAAAACCCTGAGCTCCCCTAACCCTGAAGTCCTCAGTGATCCTGCGCCTAGCCCACTCCTCCACTCGGACACTGGACACCCGTTGCCCTACACAGCTCGGGAAGCACTCTGAGAAGCCACAATATTGGCAGCTAGAGGGGACATCACACTTGCTTCACATGCCATCTCTGACAACATTAACCAGAGCTCACTCCACAGCTTCGTGGCACAGAGAACAGATGGAAGAATCTTATGCAGGTGATCCCAAATAAGCCAACTGCCTGTGACAACACTCCCTGCTCCAAAAGCACGTGTCAAAAGGTTACAGTAGAGGCTAGTAAGCTGAGTGACTTGCTCTTTAGGCAGGAGGAATCCACCCAATCCTTTCGAAGAGTTACTCGGAAAGGCTGGAAACTCCAGCAGGACCAGCAGCCAGAGCAGGGGGAGAACAATTGAGGATCCCACAGCAAGGAGGCGCCCTTGAAAGCCATCTTTTTGCAACACTTGGCTATGGCAGAACAGCCCACAAGAGCCTCATTCAGCTTCATCCTATCTCCACCTCTGGAGCACCCTGCTCACTAGGAGACAACACAAACTGCAGTGCCAGGACATGGGGGAGTGTAGCAGATCTGCCCACTACTGCTTCACTTCAAAGCTGGGCATAAACATAGACCAGTCATCTGTGTACCCCTACTTCTCACCCAGCCAAGAGGACAGCAGCCTTGTGGGGACAGCCAGATGCTGCTCTGGTAGCTGATGCTGTCACTAGACCAGCTTCACAGCAGCTCTGCGATGCATGTGATTTCCAAGAGAGAGAAGGGCCCCTGAGCCCAAGCTGGGCAGAAAGCAATGCAGAGTTGGCAGCAACACTTGGCACCAGAGTCAGGCAAAATATTCTGAGAATCAAGACAATGTGCTGAATTTGCATTTGTGAGGGCTGGCAAAAGTTGTAGGCATTTCACATGTCACAGTTGCTCAGCAAAGTTTCTCGGTGAATTACAGCTGTTTGAATGCCAATAAAACAGGCAAGGGCTGTTTCCAATGGGGCAGTGCCCATTTGCCCACACAGATAAGGAAAAACAGAACTAGTAGCTGGGAGCAGGACATCTGAAGGTCCAGCCCCACCTGATTCATTAGCTAGTTACCATGGTTTGCTTGTAACGTACTGTAGAAGAACATCTTTGAGATGTCACCATGTCTCATCTATTTTACAGAGGCCAGAAAGGGGAAGTTTATTGCCTACAGCTCTAAAAGGAGCCCTTCTTAAGCCTCAGACTAGAACTGAAGTCTTCTATAGCTAAGCAGCCTATTGCCTACATGCCAGACTATTGGTCTCCCTCTTCTTCACCCTTGTCATCCTCCAGGCCAATGGTTCCTTACGCAGATCGCACTGGCCCATCACCTTTGCAAATGCTGATTCTTTGGGGTTGTCTCATCACTCCCAGCCTTTCCCAGGCTTTCCTACCCTTTTCCTGCCTACTGCCTCCCAGTAGCAACATGCTTGCCAGTGCAGAGCCCAACCCAATAAACTCAAGAGCTTCTTAATGCCCACTCCATGTTATGCCCCAGCTTTACAGAAGCAATGTCAGCAGCCTTTGAGAAAAGGCTGTCTGAGGGTTTTCCTGAAAACCATAGCCACAGTGCCACCAATGTTTGCAGCACTGCAAGTCTTAGCACAGGAAAAGAGTTGGCAGTTGCTAGTAATATCAAGACCTTAGAGGTCTGCAGACCTGTTCTGACCTGGCATCATGTAAGGGCCCCCATTCTTTCTACAGCCAGGGGAGATGAACAAGCAGCAGGTTTCCCCCTCTCTCCCCTGACACACACTATGCTAATAAAAAAGCTAAGAGAGACTGCAGGTTATCTTTGTGTTAGCTAAGGAGGATCACTCTGTTGCACTCATGTGGCAGCAGATGTCTTAAATCTTTGCCAACATAACTTTTGACTTGAATAGGAAAAAGTGTCCCCATTTTAAAGCCGGACTAGTTAAAAAAAAAAAAGAAGTTTCACTGCATAGTTCCCTCTCTGAGTAACAGTCACCATCTCAAGTCAAGCTGGAGATTGACGTGAGGCTGACACAAAGAGGAACAGAATAAATGCACAGACCAGTAGGAAGAGAGACATAATTATGAGCCTCTGAACAGCCTTTCCACATTGTTTCTGACTGCCAGAAGGGAATTATCCCAGGCAGGTCAGATTCTAAACATGCTCTTCGTACTGAGAGCCCTCCTCTCTCCTCTACAACTTGTTCACGCGTATTAGAACAAATACTTTCCACTTTCTTTTCCCGGAAGGGTAAGTGCAAACTGAGCAGATAACATAATCCAACTTTTAGACACAGTCTGCCTGACAGTTTTTTCTGTCTCCACTTTCTGAGAGAACATCATGTACCAAAAAAAAAAAAAAAAACAACCTAGCAGCTGCAATGCAAACCAGCAGAGCTTAAGGGCGATCCAAGAGGGGCATTTCTAGAAGACTACTGGACTGAGAAGGGAGAAGAGATTTCAACAACTCCAAAGACTGTTAGCACCCTCAGCAGGTACAAAGCCACCATCTCACTCTCTCCAACCTGGCTACTCGCCCCTTTAGGCACGCTGCTGGCAGAACTGCAGAACTTCCAGCACTATTTAACTTTCCCCCTTGAGGAGCTTCCACAGCAAGCTGGTAGGAAGTGAGGACAGAACTCCCTGCCGACTAGCTGGCTACAGTATACCCTATTATGCAGCCAGGCATAGACCGCAATGGCCTTTCTGCTAAAGAGGAAAATACTTTTCCATATGACAATTCAGCATCAGGAACAGATTCAACACATCACACTGCCCTCAGAGAAACAGACCAAGACTGCTAAAGAGAAGCAAGCAGCAAACCCAGTGTGCAAGGAGAGATGGCAAAATAAGATGTTCTCCAATCCTTCCTTCCGTTTGCTTCATAGGGACTGCCAAGGAAGTGACACAGCCTGTATATCTACATGCTCCACATGACCTCCACTGGCAGCCATACCCTTGCTTGGGAAATTACTTTCACTCAGTGCTGCGACTTGCACTCAGACACAGCTCCGTGTATTTCTTAGGTAAGCACTTAGATTAGTTCATTGCAGGTAACTAACTGACTAGAAAAAAAGACAACAGGATAAGGAAATCCCCTGAACAGAAAACAGTCCAAGACTGGGAGAACAGTAGTGGAGGCATATTATCCTCTGTGTGCTTCCCTTGCTTTTGTTCTTCCCTAGGCCTTTGCTTGTAACCACTGCTGGAGATTACTGGGCTAGAAGGATTCCTGGTCTGTGGCAGCACAGCTATCCTTATGCTCTCCTAGAAAAACTCAGGCCAGTTACTGCCCCAGCAGAGCACGGAGAGGGAAGGAGGAGCTAAGCATGTCTAGCAGTGATAACTGCAGAGAGGAAAGGCCAGACCTTACCGTAAGTGACCATAAGCAGCAAAAAGTTGCCATTGCGGAGCAGACAGAGGATTGATTGCACGTAGGAATACTCCTCTGTTGGTCTTGACCGGATCAAGGCCTGAGCTCGGCTCGGAGGGTATGGGGGCTTCTCCTTAAAGACTGAAACCAGATACAAAATACACCTGTTTGTAAATGGTGCAATCAGGGAGCCTGAGCACACACTGTGGGTAGAGCCATTTGAGGGATGGCAGAGGGGCTAGTAAAACCAAGTATACAAAACACACCATTGTCCTTAAGCTTTGATTTCCATGCATGAGCTTATCCAGGACCAGGAATGAAGAGGGTTTCTCCAACAATAACGCCTGCCACTGGGGAAACACCTTGCCGTCAATTAGCTTTTTGTGTAGGCGGTGTCTGGCAGCAACAAAAGAGTTCTCAGAACTAATAATGGCTTTGTCTCCAGGAGGGTGGCCAGCCAGCTGTGAAAGTGTTGCATGGAGTTACAAATGCAAAAGTGGAATGGGAAAAGCCAGCTTGCAAAGGTGGCCTGGAGCCCTGCAGTGCCCAGTGCCTAGAGAGCAATGACCCATGCCAGGTTTTATTTCAGTCCCAGCACTTCTTAGGCTGGCCAAGCCATCTGCTGTCCCTAACTAGCATTAAAGTAGCATCCAGAAAACCTGGTCGCAAGTGATACTGCTGTACCAGGTGCTAGACAGCCATTTTTGTACCTTGTCTATTCCCTGCCCCAGATTCTTTAAAGTCTACATGTGATTCAGCCACCAGGCAACATGAACAAGCTGGCAAGAGGAGCCTATAAAAAAAAAAAAAAAAATTACATGGAGTTCAGCAGACAAGCTCTGCTCTCCAGTGAGCCTGCCAATCTTTCATCCTAAAGATGTGGCTTCCACTTCACATGTTAAGCAGGCGAATTGCACCTCTGGTGTCCTGCTACTGTCCTTAATGCTTCCTTCTCTCCACTCATAACTGGTTACCTTTTTTTTTCCTGGGAACACCTTGTTCCTGTGATGCCATATAACCTGCCTCTTTCTCCCTACCCTTAAGAGATAGTCAGGTCTAAGACATAATCCAAGGCCCAGCACCCTGTTTGCAGGTAAGATGACTGTGAACCTTAGAAGATTTCTGTTGGCTTTTAAAGGACTTACTCATGCCAGGGTTTTATTACGCAGGCGATCAAAGAATGAAATGAACAATTTGACAGGCTCACTCACAACCTCTAGTACACCCCCCTACACGTGCTGTTCATCAAGGGCTTGAAGCAGCACAATATGGTATTGCATGACCCTGTCAGCTGTGTGCTAGGACACATCCCCAGATAACCTCCCCGGCCCATTTCCTAGCACACAGGCCCCTCACAGACAGAGGCTGATCTTCTCAGTCCCACCTATGTACACTCCCACCTCCTTACCTACGACAACCAGGATGAATAGGGCTGTTGCCACGCCCGCAGTTGCGAAGAACATGATGCTGATATGGTAGGCTAGCTTCTCCACATCCTCCACATTGGGAACCAGAACTGGAGGGACCAGAAAGCCCACAGCAATGCCGAGCTAAGCAGGAGAGAGAGGGAACACACAGAGGTGTGACATGGAACCCCAACACTGCCACCACCCCACAGCTAAGCCCCCTGATGCCCAGTAAGGGCTAACTGACCCTAATCCAATTTCACAACCAAGGTGAAAATCTTCTTTACCACCCAACAATTAAGAGATAAAAGTCAGCTACCCATTGCAATTAGACCATAAGAGAGGTCCCGCTATTGCACTCACAACTGTCAGGATATTCAAGGCAAGGTATTACAATAGAATTGAGCAGAATAAACACCTGCCTCCATCTAAGTGGAGGTCTTGCTTCCCTTGACCTCCCCCATGCATATATGTTCCTGTTCACGCACACATCCCACTCCTCATCTTGCACCTGCTCTGGTGCTGGCCTGATCACCTGATAATCGAATCTTGCTCATTAAAAATGGCAGAAAACAAACTGTCAAAACCCACCACAATTCTTTGCTGGGTTAATGAGTTGAACCAATTTATTTTCCAGCCAGACAAGCGCAAGGGCCGAGACAGAAACCTGCCCACTCCTAATGAGCGAGATATTAATCTGGCTCATCCACTTTATGACACTGTTTCCTATTGAGCCCCCTCCCAAGACAAGGCTCACCCTATGACTGCTAGGAGAACCTAGAAAAACATCAAGGTTGAGAGTGGAGGAAGTGCTGACAGCACATATCCTAAACATTGAGGTTGTGTGATGGGGCTTGACAACTGCCCCTGGATAAAATGCTTGGCTATGAAGGGCTGCAAGAAGAAACCCCTGCATCGCTGGCCTCTACTGTGCCGAGAGCCCCACATGTCCGGCTGAGGAGCTCCTGCAGTGGCAGCACATATTTTAGTGAGGATATTAGGGCTTTTAACTCCACAGCTATTTCTCCAGGACAGCAACAAGGAGCTGTAGCAGCACAGGCTTTGCCAAACTGGTAAGTGGGACTGACAGTGGCACAGACCTTCAGTGCCACCCTCAAATGGGAGAGAGAAGAGAAGAAATAACTGCTTTGGTGCTTAGGAGCACACTCTTCTTTTCATGAAGTGGGAACCAAAATGCACTCAGCACATTCATGAGCACTCTAAACACAAGAGGAGCCTGTGAAAGCCACTTTTCCCCCCTTTGTGTTTCACTGTTTGTGGGTGCATTTCAATCACCGTTTGGTTCCCAAGCACTGTGTGTTTACCTGTTCCCCTGGCCCTTCCCAGTACCTGCAGCCCTCTCAGACATCAGAAAAAGAGCCATGCTCAAGCTCAGCTCTTGCTTGCTCTCAAGGCTCTGCACACCCACCCATTTGGGGCAAAAGCAATGTTTTGTTTAGCAACACCCTCATTTTTGCTATTTCCTGATTTAAGCCTGTGTTTGCTGTTGTGGACAGTGACAAGGCACACACAAGAGCCTCCAGTAGGTGGAAGGAGTGAGAAAGCACCCAAGAAAGAGACATGCCAGGTGGCCATGCAGCCATTCTCATCCTTGCTTGAAACAGAGATTTCCAATCTCTTTTGCAGGCATGTACCATTCGCCCGGAGACAGAAAAGTGCTAACAGTACCAGAACAGCGCTAGCTGAACCAATACAGACTAGCAGCATAAAAAAAATCCCACCCCCAGTGGTTATTTATGCTACACCAATACAGCCTCTATAGAGCCACTGCTCTCATCACACTAAGAGGGAGGAGTATGCAAAACATGGAGATGAGAATACAGTCAAATTAAGCCCGTTGCATTTACTGTTTCCTTATAGGAAACAATGGATCAATAGGAATCAATTAGCATCACCATGACCCGTTGTCGTTGTCGCAGGATAATGGGCTGGAGAGGATAGTGTTTTATGCCTCAGTGATGAATGAACAGCAGGAAGACAGCACCACTAGCCAACCGCTGCCCTACAGAAGGATTCTGCAGTGCTCAATGTCTTCATAGTCCCTAGAAAGAGTCTATAAGTATGGAAAGCAAGGACTAAGAAAGGCAAGGACTATGCTGCTCATAAACCACATCCAAGCATGACAGCATACAGAGCAGAACGACCCAGGAGCCCTGTAACCCAGGCATGAGCTCAGACACATTGCCTGGGCTGCCTTCTAGCAAAAACTCCTTGTGCTTTCCGCATGCTTCCTCTGTCACATATCCATGTTTCTGGGATGCTGATTAACTCATTTTGGAAGACCCACTCATAGGCCAGGATCAAGATCACAGAACAAATACACTTCAGGTGCTATATCTGGTAGTTGGGATAAAAATCAGCTTGCGCCATCCAGCCCCAGAAAACTCCCTACAAACTCCCTCCTCCTCCATCCAGCTGGGGGATTTTTGAGACAGGAAGCTCTGTTTGAAACATAAGCATTCTATCTGCTAGGTTCAGACACCCTATTTAGCTTACAAACAAGTAACTTTCAACCATGTCTGGTCAAACTTCTGCTGTGTCAAACAATGCACTCCACTGGGACCTCAAATAGCCTGGGTCAGGATCAGCAACAGGCATCTGTGCCAGAGTTCATTTCTTGGTGCTGGGACATCACAGGGAGCTGGTGGGATGAGTGACCAAGAGATTACAGGTGTGCCCCACTGCTTCAGGGCACTGTCAGGAATGAGAACATTCGGGTGTTGGTCAAAAGGACTGAAGACAGACACAAATTGTGCTGTCCCAGATAGCAAGTCAAGGACTGAAAGAGCTTAGGAGGAAAATTAAGAGACCATTAGGAAGGTTAAACGTTCCTAACACCCACCCAGCACAGGCAATCTCTGACATAGGACTAAACTTGCCAGAGCTCAACTTTGTTCAGACATGGCCTATGCCCAGCCTCTCGTCACAGTGAGTCAGGTCTGCTCTCCTCCTCTGCACTGCCCGCTGACCCCTGAGACTCACTGACTAACAGCGAGCACAACTATCAGCTGGCTTAGAGGCTTCAACCTCTGATCTTTATTAAATT
Organism: Haliaeetus leucocephalus; assembly: GCF_000737465.1. Lineage (NCBI taxonomy): Eukaryota > Metazoa > Chordata > Aves > Accipitriformes > Accipitridae > Haliaeetus > Haliaeetus leucocephalus. The sequence goes on along the minus strand of NW_010973368.1, from coordinate 3,868,034 downwards.
GCACACCTCCCCCTTCTCTGCACGAGGGAAACAAGCCTGCAGCTGCACAGAAGAGTGCACAGAAAAGGCAACTGCACCAAACAGATGCTCAGAGATCGCTCCTAGAGGGCAGAAGCCTATTTGTCTCTGCAGCACATTTATTTTGCCCTGCTTGTGGCCAAAGTGCAGGCCTGTGGCTCTGGCGTGCCTGCTCAGCCCAGAAACACAGCCACACTGGGCTTCACTCCTTAGCATTCCCAAGGATTCAAGCTTCAAGGAAAAGACTCTCAACATTGCTCCTTTCCATTTGAGGGAAGAGCCCTACTAGCTCTTACATATCAGGTCTCATGTGTGCCCCTCCACCCTTTACCAAATAAGGTCTATAAACACCTGCCTGGAAATTGATCCTTTGTCTTATCACCATTTCGTTCTTGGAAGAACTGGGCTGGATTCCTGCGCTAGGTGCTTCTTGGCTTCCCGCTCTCTGCAATCACGTGCTACTGAATGAGCTGCAATCACGAGCTGCTGAACCATAGCAAAACAAGAACAGGAAAGGAGGAGAGATCCATGCTTTATTCTGACCTCTGACGTAAGTTTCTCCAGGCCCACAGTCAAGATTCACTCTTTTCGGGTCTCCCTCTAGCTTCTCCTTCCTGAAAAAGGATCTATCTGATGTACCTAGCAGAGAGGGTATTGAGAATCTGTTTTGCAAATTGTTCAGAAATACTTTACTGGGAAGTCCTATAGTCATCACTTACCCAATGGGATACAGACTTACTCAGCTTTCTTGGACACTGCTGTTGTCTTTTCAGAAGACCTAAACAATTTTTCTAAATGTAGATGGATGTTTTGTCTTCTCTTCTGCTCCCAAAAAAGGAACCACTTTTATCCATTAGGAGTTTGTTAAACCTTTGTGAAGGACTAGATGGTAGAAGAGGAAAAAAAATCTCAGCAAACATATAAAATGTAGCTCCTATTGCTACTTCAGAGCAACTGATAGTACTACTCCTATGAAGATGAGGCCCCTTGACTTCACTAAAACTGAAGATTTCCTGGAGGATACTCACAGACCCTGGCTTATTCATACCATTTTAGCAACAAAGACAAGCTCTCAACAACCCAATGAGTACTATACAGCACATACTTGACCTTTCACAAGGAGATTTTTAGCCTGGTTCTCAGCAAGCCAGTGCCTGCACCACCATCAGCCCAACAGACAACACTGTAACCCAGCTAACCAGAAAATTTAAAGATGCCTTAGCAAGTGAAAAATAACTTTTCTCCCTTCTCCACACCTCTTACATCAGGGCTGGGAAAATAAAGCAATTTAAAAACAAGGTTGGTTCTGCAACAGTCTGTGCTACCCTACTTACAGAGACCATCAGTCATTAGGGTTTGTAGTGTAGTCCCTCTCACCAGCATACAAATTAGCATCTCCAACCTTTGTGCAGGCAGAAAGGTCTCCAAGACCTATATAGATAGGCTCTAATTCCCCAAATTTGGCACATCATTCACACCCAAAACACACAACACTGTCCTGATTTCTGAGAATCTCTCCTCAGGAACCAGGCTGCTGGCACTTTATTTTAAGAAGACTTTGGGGTAATTTTTAAAGAGAATACGAGGGAAGTCAACAACTACAGCAGAGTGCACTGTTCAGATGACTTATTCTTTAAAGTCTGGTAAAGGATAGAAGATTCCCCTTTAGACCAGTTGACCAGTCCCAACAACAACATCATATTCAAGATTCAAGGGTATACAAGAACAGGCAATAAAACCAAGAGCTGATGGCTAATAAGATGGTATAAATGTACCTGAAGTCCTGAAATGGAAAATGGGATGTCTAATTTAAGTTTAGCTGTCTGTATACTAAGTCTGCTGAAGGAAGTTTATCAGTGCAGTATCAGCATAAAAACTGAATGATTGATGGAGGAGTAGGTCTCCACCTTAAAGAAAACTTAAGAGTCAGCAACGGGAATAAAGAAGCCCTATAAAATTTCATAAGTAAGCACAAATATTGACAGAGGAGACCACCAAACCCAGAAGGTCAATTAAAGTGTTAACAGACAGAAAGAGAGAGATGCTGCAAAGGCAGAAAAAATACAACAGTGAGAAATTTCGACAATGCCCTTGCAGACTAAATAAGTGTCATGTCAGGGATGATGCAGAGACTGCATTTTTTGATTCCATAAATACTCTTTTCTAAGGAGAACCTATAAGAGGCAGCACAATTTGTGATTTAGACCTAGAACAGCACAGTGTGACCACAATCAATATTACAGAACGGTTCTGCACTGCACTCAAATTCAGCTTCCTTGCAGCAGCAACAAAATAAAACCCACCCTCCAAAGCACTATGGCAATATTTAACTTGCAAAAGCTGCCTAAAAGGAAAGAAGCTTGTTAAAAGGAAATTAAAAAGAAAAGCCAAGAAATTAAATGCTTGCAAGTGACACGAAGACTGTGTAAAGACACCACATCAGAGGCTCAGTGTAAGCCTAGAGAATATTAGCAAAATATTTTAGAACAGAATAAAGGAACCACAGTTAAGTAAGTTAAAAAAAAAAACAAAAACAAAAACAAAAAACACCACACCAAACCAAAATAACCAACCACCACCCAATGCGAAAACTGGACATTATGCCTTCAAGCAAAGAAAAAGACAGCAAACTAGACCAAGCTAAAGACCATAAGTAGGCCAAAAAAGACTCTGGAACAACTTTACAAACCCAGTCAAAACTCTTCAAACACAGCAAAATCAGGAAGCCCGCCATAAAGTCTGTAGGACCAAAAGATGATCACTGTGGAAGAAGAACATTTGAGAAAGAGGGAGAACTAAATGAAGTCTTGCACCAGTGTTCACAAAATAATATTTATGGGAGGTCTCCACATCAACAGAACCTTTTCACATGGCAAAAACCTAAGGCATTATCAGTGGAAGACCTTAATCAATTTATTTCAACTAATTTCTTCTATGAGGTGTCAGGACCACATGGTATTCATCCAGGAGTTCAAAAGAACAAGTCAACAGAAAACCCACACTACTTGCACACAAACACACCAAACTTCTAACTCTGCTCTATTACCAAATACTCAAATCAGGAATGGAGGAAGGGAAAAGCTATGTGAATTTTTAAGAGGCCTGGCACAGGCAGGAGTCCCAGAAAACCCCAGGGCCAGCAGCCTGATGGTTTGGCCAAATGGGCAGAAACTGTAACAATCAATCAAAAGATTGAAGTTTACATGTTGATAAACACCAACACAACAGGCTTTTCAGACATTATGATTTCAATACAATCTCAGCAAGTTCCCAAGCCAAGTTTGGAGAGTTAGGAGGATACATTCCTTTTTTTACTGTCTTTCCCTTAGCACTTACCACTGACTGGCATGGGGCTGCCTTACAAATTTGGCCTGACCTAGGCCAGATGATCCTCTGTTCTGATGCATTGTACCTTTCCAAAAGAAAGGCTTTTGGGAAACAAAACAAAACAAAACAAAACAAAACAAAACAAAACAAAACAAAAAATCAAGGCCTTCACCTGCTCTCAGCAAAGAGAGCTCATTGCATTTGTCAACACACCACTCAAGCTACTCTACCTTTCCACTCCCAGATGAGTGACTTTTAACAGGGCCCACACTCCTTTTGATCTGGGCATCGATCTTTCACCCACACCTCAGATCAGCCTGGAGAACAGAAATAGGAGAATCTACCTACCTACTGCAGACCTCTCGTTGAGAGATGTTTGTGAAACTCTATCAAATGCAATGTTTTAAAGCATGAATAAAACAAACACTTCATCTGTGCCAAAGACTTCCCTCCTGGCAGACCCATACTGAGCCACCCACACAATGCTACTGCCAGAAGCCTTCTGAGGGTCACAACAACCCAGTTCCCTCCAGGGCCACCCCCCCATTTCTAACGGAGCGTCCTCTACTGCCTCCAAAAGCAGAGGAGCAGGAGAGATCCGTGTAACTGCTGGGGACATGCAGTACCAGTCTTGAACCATTTACTTGCAACGCACAGCACTACCTCTAATGCTTAACATCTACATCAACCAAGGAACATGGAGATGAGGAATCCTCTAGAAAACCAGAGGGACTACCAGGCTTTGGAATAAAATGACTCATACTTCAATTGTTTTAACAAGTCAGTCCTGCAGTACACACTGATTTACCTGCTTTCTGACACATATGTTTAAGCCTGTAGGGCTTCACATTTTCAAGATGTTCTTCCCCAGACACAACAGTAGAAATGGTTTTGGGTTTCTGGATTTGGTTTGAGTTTTTTTTTTTAATTATACTTCATTCTAATACAAGTGGCTTCAGATACTGAGAATTTAAAACAAATCTTGTGAGATTTCCCAAATGAATGATAACTGACCCAACAATATTATCACCAAGGAAGCCAAGGTTCTTGGTGCAAAGTCAACAAAGCAAGCCTGCAAACAGCAACTGTTGTTCTTCTAGAAACCTCCATCTCCAATAACAACCACAACAATAGATTGTCTCTCCAAAAATCTTACAGACAAAACACACAAGCCAAGTACAGCAACATCCGTGCTGTTCAGTAACAGATGAGACTAGATCAGGATGTCATGTGGCCCACACTAGTAGTGCAAATCAGTGCAAAGATGCAGAACGTAACTGGTAGTGGCAAAAGGACACATCTGATAGGTGAGAGGAGGGGGAAGTTGCAGTTTGCTGGATCTGAACAATGCGCTTCTTGTTGCAGTAGGAAAGCCCTTATGAAGGGGAACGGAAAGGCTCTCCTTCTCACTACATCGCTTTTACACGTATGAGAGGGGAACTTTGAACCAAGCTCAATACACACAGGACCCATATCAGAAGCCTCTCCAACAGTTCTGCCAACATAACTAAAGGCATCAGACCCGCATCTCCATTCACCCAGGGAACCACTTTGAGGAGGTACCTTTACAAAGCCCAGGACAATGCAGCTTCTTCCTCTACTTTTGTCTGTGTGTCAAAACTCTGCCTTGCTGTTCTCCCTCCTTTTCTAACTACAGATGCCTCCCACGCTATCACCATGACGTTTCACGGGAGCAGCTAAACTTTCTGACCCTACAGTTCACGTAACGCAATCTGCAGAGAGCAGACAGCCACCCCCTTCTCACACCCTGTGACCCCTACTGCACATTGGCTTCCCAATCCTTTACTATCAGCACAGGTCCCAAACTGCCTTTCTATACAAAAGCTACAGTAGAATTGAAAATACCCAACTGAAGAGCTGTGTAAATCAGAAGCTGCCAGTTCCTACCCAGTATACTTTTGTCTGGATTGCTGTCCAGAATATGCTTCTTCCATACCACTGACAGCAAAACGAAAGGAGTCTGTTGAAATCCAGATAGTCAGGAAGTCAACATATGTGAACATTTGCAAACCACAGCTTAGTCACCTTTCTTGCAGTGTTTTAAGAAGCAGAAAGGATGCAAGTTGTGAAAGTAAAGACTGTAATCCAGGCCTTGTGGCAAGATAAGATAGGGCTTAGGCTCTTTTTTACTCTCCCACTGATGAGGGAGATAATGTATTTTTTCAAACTGCACTTGCACAACCAAAGCTCTTCTGGAAGCAAAGCAAATACCCTTCCTCATCACACTTCTGCTTCTGTGGCATCATCTGATGCTGCTTAATATGATGCAATGCTGTATGATGAAGACTACTTCTCTATGCAAGTCATTCAGGGCCTCCCAGCCTTGAATGCACCTTCCCCCAGTTTAATGGGAAAGAAACACAACACAGCAAAACAGCAGTAGGTAAGAGAGAGTAAAGCAGAAGAGGGGTTTCAGCTCTGACAGCTACCTCAGTGGCTGCTGGAATCTGCAGTCAGGATATAATACTTTGGTCAAAGACCTACTACAGTCACCTAACATAGCCAGCCCTGGGGGATCCCACAGGGCTAGTGCTGAGGGTGCCATAGGGCAGCCCCTCCCAGCAAAAACACTGCAAGTCATTCATTTAACTCCCATGCAGCTTCCACAGATGATAACCCAAAAGCCAACTGCTTCTGTGAGGGAGAAGGGGCAGCTGCCTTTGGTGCATGGCTGGGAAGGGACCACCAGATGAAATGCGTAGAAAAAGTTCATTTCAGGCTGTAGTGTCCATTTATAGAAACTTAGGCATTCCTGGGAAAGCCACATTGCTATTTGGTCAGCACGCCCTGCCACACTGAGCCACATCCAGGACCTCGGAGAGTTGGCCACATTGCAATCCTTGTGATCCAAGTGCTCTGATCCACCCTGCCCTTTTTTAGAGGGGGAGAAAGGAGCCAGGGCTAGAGAATGTCAACCATTAACCACTGTGACTACCAGGTCCTCTTGGTTCCTTGCTAAAATCTTCTCTATTCTAATAGCTAAAACCCCGGGAGATACAGGGCCACGCTACAGAGGGATGTGAGGCAGACCACCACCTGCCCCTATTTCTAACAGGGATCAAATCTCATCTGAAGAGATGGGGAGCCTCCAGCAGGGACAGAACAGCCAGAGAGATCTAGAAGTCCACCTGAAGACAGGAATTCCACAGGATGTGCTCCATTTTCACAACACTTAGACTTTCAGATGCTGCCTTCCCTGAAGGGCAAAAGGTACAGAACAGAGTTAGCAGCGAGGCATCAAACAGCAGCACATGCTCGGCACAAACAGTGCTGCAGGCTCACCAGCACAAAAGCAATGGCCATTCAGATGTTGTAGATCCAATTATTTGGCAACACCCACCCACCCACTACCCCATGCAGACTCTTTCCCCCAATTCAGAACAAGAAGAAAGGACCTACCAGGAGAGAGAGCAAGCATTTGCCTGAATTTCATTCACAGCTTATCATCCAGTTTGTCCACTTCAAAAGCCATCACCTAATCACTGCTAGACTGGCACTCCCAGCAGTCTGCAGATAGCACCTAAAAGTTCTGCCTTGGGCCATTTCTGTTATGGAAGCCCTAAATCTTTGAAGTCACATGCCAGCTGCAGCAGCACAAGGACAGACCCCACCTGAAGATTAGCAAGGTGCTGCATCATTTTTCCCCAGAGGCAGAGATTAATGCAAAGCTGTAGTTTTCTCCCAAACCACATCAACACCTTTTATCAACCCCTGCTAAAAAATGACGAGGCAAAATTACAGCAGAAACGTTGTCTAACATGCCTGCATCCTTACTCTCAAGCCCATCAGCTGCTTTTTTCTTTTCATCAGAATGGCAAGAGCCAGGAACAAGGTCTATTTCAATCAAAAAAAGTGACAATATTTGTGACAAAGCAATACAAAGCCACAAACACAAATGTTCTTTCATTGCCCCTGTGCAACACAGTCACACAATTGTCTGCGTGCTGCCCATGTCCCTTGCCCATCAAGTGACAACAGGAAGATACAGCAGTAAGAGATATGCCTAAAACCAACATGCCTGAAGAAGCGTGGCCCAAGCACAGCAATCCAGCACACGCCATGGCAGCTGAAGCAGAGAACTGGTACCTGGCCACCACGCTCCAGCTTATAAATCTCAAAAAGCCACGAGAATTTAACTCATTACCTAAACATCCCCACCACTGTGTTAGTTCTGTCATGCCACAGCACCATGTTTCCTCATACCCAAAAGACAGCAGAGCAAGTATGTTAAAGGAAGGGGCAAGGCCTGCTGCTCCAGAAAGCACATACACCTGCAAATGCTAGTATCTCAGGAGAGCATTTCTTCCTGCTGTGGTCCTGCCACCAGAGAGAATGAGGGGATGGTCTCCTTCCGACATAGAAATCAGAAGCCTGTTTGCTGCAACCTGTCGGGTCTGAACCACTGCCCCAAACAGGGAACAGGCTGATGAATCAATACACCAAAATGCAACCAGCACGGCCTTACACAAACCACTCTCTCCCACCCACCTCTTGTCCATGGGACTTCACGTAGATATCCAGCACCAAGCTCCTCCAAAAGTGACACTGCTGATGACGTAGCAGGCACGCTACTCCTGATGGCTGTATTTCAGAAGCATGTCAGACAAATTCCTCCCAATATTCAAACAGATCTGAAGGACATTAGTGAACTCTTCAAAACACTTCTGCTTCCTTAGCAATGAGATGCTAATAGTATTTTAATAACACTAATATTTTAATGCCAAAGTATCCAACATGCAAATAAACACCATTCTACACCTCCCCATACATGCATTTGCAGGGACAGGGAAAAAGAATGGAAAAACCTATGCATCTCCCTGTTAAAATGGGGAAAAGTAAAATGTCATGAAAACCAGCAGTGGGTAAAGAAGGGAATGTGATCACCTCCTCCACAGGTGTCCACACTCTTCTAGAAGCTCTCCAGCATTGATTCAAGAGTCCTCAATCTAACCCTTCTTTGCACTTCAGATACCACAGCCAACACGTGATCAGAAACAAGTGAGGAGAATCTGATACTCTACTAGGGTTTGTTTGTTTGTTTTTTAAAAGATATTTAATACCCAGTCTGACTGATTTAATGATTTACTTTTCAGGGCTAACTTTGAAACTGAAGGTTACCACCACTCAGCAAGCAGCAGCAGCATCCTGAGCAGACATCACCCCAGCAGACCTCAATGAAGCAGCAGGCAGGGCTCTCCTCAGGACAGCGCTGCTTAAGTGCTGTCTAAGGCTGAGAGGGTAGGAGCAGAAAGAGGGCAGGTATATCAAAAAAAGCAGCAGTGACACTGCCGCACTCCTCCATATAGTTGGTTGCAATTCTTGATGGAGAGGGACATCAGTGTTTAGCATTCAATAATAATAGTCATGATAACAACTCATGACAGAGTTTTCCACCTTGAGGATCTGTAACTAAGTGACGTGGCAAGGAAAGGAAAACCATGCAGTTTTGTAGAGGAATGAGCATAGGGAATAATTTGCCATGCTGGCATACTGCAATTACAAACCCACTGTATTATACCCTTTGCTAACACTCCCTAACACACAGTCTTTAACTGCAGAGTCAGGAAAAAAGGATGCCTTTATTTCTTCCCCCTGCCCACCATCACCAGTAAACAAAATAGCTACTTTTCATTCACTGTGATTATGCACCTCAGGACCCTTGACTAAGGGAATTAATAGGTCCTTCCTACGGAGTACGCCCTGCCTTTAGTCATTGCCATTTCTGACTTCTCCAGTTCTCTAAAAGGAAGTCTGGGCTTACAAAGCAAAGGCTATGTACTGAACTGAGGTCTCATTGCCATGTCAGTTCAATCTCCAGAGCAGTGTGGAGCTCCAAAAGCGTAGCCAAAGTTTGCTTTTCACAACCGTTACACTAACCCCCTCCATTTAGGACGATGAGGATACCACACACGCATATAGCATAGGCTGAAACCCACACTGTTTGGATTTGTTATGCACATTGTTGAGTAACTCCACCTGAATAATTAAAAAAAGTCTGACAGCAAAATGCTCAGTTACTTATTTACTCCTAAATCAGCAGAGTGCTCATGCCAAGTTAAATGCCTTCCACTCTGAAGATTCACGTAAAACACATAAAAACCAGCCCACTAGCCTGGGTGATAAGAGCAAAGAGGAAAGCTTAGATTCACTCAGAGAAAGATGTTTTCTCTTTCCAGAGTCTCCTTAATTCCCTAGCGCTGTTCCACAGACTTCAGTTCTTCAAATACCATCTCTGAGCATTCACTCTTTTTGCCTCAGGAGTATCTAAATAAATACAGAAACCCAGGAATGTGGGGAAAGGAGACCTCAAGCCCATGGCACACAAAGTTATCTGTGAGGAAGAACCATGCATCAGAAACGAGCTGAATTGCAAACCATTCAAATCTGAATAGCAGCCACCCACAGGCTGAATCAAAGATGGTCCAGGGTGGTGCACAGTCACATGTAGCAGAGTACATTGGATCTCAAAGCAAGGGACACAGGTCCAGCCTAACAGCTAATGCCAGGTTCCAATTCCCTCTTCTTGGTGTCAGTGTTGCAGAGCCACACTCACTTCGCTTATGCCATGTTGCATCAGTATTGGCCTATCTGCTTCATGCAAGAGGGATGAGTGGGTGTTCTGGTGCAAGGGTCAAGAAGCTACTTCCCTGATCCTTCCAAAGCTGTGGAAAAACTTATCTCCTCCAAGCACCAGCTGACTACAAGAAAAGACTGTCACAGCTTGAGGAAGAGTGGGACACTGGCCTCCTTGACCCACCTTCTTACAAGAGTGCTCAGGGAGCTTACCTGGCCCTAGCTTGATGGAAGGTTTGTTTCTTTTCAAAGCAACTGCTGGTAGAAACTCTGTACCTCCTTTTTAAGAGGTGTGAAAGTGCTAAAGTCATTTTCCTCCAGGGCTCAGTGGCAAGTACCCTTTTCAGTATACAGCTAATCTCCTTTGTCCCACCTAGTTGTCAGCAGGAGGAAGATATTGCAGTGTCAAGTCCAGATGCAACTGCAGATCTGAGGTTTCTCAGCAGCGCACATTCCCCTCCATCCCATCCATGGTTCTACTGAATCACACCCCTGGACTAGAGATTCGCAAACACGAGAGTAGGAGAGGACTGGAGAAGCCTCCCGAGTCCAAACACCTCTCAAAGCCAGACCTGTACCCAACCCCCATGCTGCCTCCAACTTTGTAGACTTGGGTCCCACCTGCCTTTGCCACCACCACCAGCCCACAGCCTAACCCCAGCTGCGTCCCTCCAGGTACCAGCTGCATTTCCCAGGGGGGAATTTAGTGTAACTGCCTCTTATCCCTGCTGCTGCCCTCCAGACCCTGTGCATCTTTTCCCCCTCCCTGGTTTGCCCCCTTAGCACTTCCAGTCCCTGGCCAGGCAGGTGACAGCCCACTCCACGTGCCTGGCCAGGCAGGGGACAGCCGCCCATTACCTGGTTCCCAAAGACAGCAATGGAGCAGGCAGTGGAGACCTCACGGGGGCCGAACCAGACGGAGGCGATGCGCGAGGGCATGCCCAGGATGAAGACCTGGGCCAGGGAGCAGATGACCTGCCCCAGGACGGTGATGGGGAAGAGGTGCGGCTTCAGGCTGCCCAGCTTCACCCAGGCGCCCAGGGCGTTGAGGGCCGAGCCGGCCAGGGCGATGAGGCGCAGGCCCCTCTTGTCCAGCAGCCAGGCGACGGGGAAGAGCAGAGGGATGTAGGTGACCATGTAGCTCATGGAGAGCCAGTCGATGGCGAAGGCGCTCACGCCGTAGAAGCGCGCGAAGACGTTGTTGATGCTGCCATACTGGATCCACTGGAAGGCGTTGCACAGGGAGTAGCTGCTGAAGAGCAGCACCACGACCCAGCGACGCCGGGACAGCCGCACCTCGGCGGTGGCAGCGGCAGCAGCGGCCTCCCCCGCCGCCGCCAGCCCCAGCGCCCCGGCAGGCTCCTGCTGCACCATGCCGGCAGCGGGGGCCGCTCGGCTCGGCTCGGCCCGGCCCGGCCCGGCTCGGCTCG
>NW_010973368.1:3827289-3856512 GCF_000737465.1 Haliaeetus leucocephalus | reverse complement strand
CGCCGAGGGGGCTGCGGAGCGGTAGGCGCGGAGCGCGCCCTGCAGAAGCGCTGCCTGCGCCACAGCAGAGTGGCCGCGACCCTCTCCCCACGGCCGCCGCCAGGCTGCCATTTCCCGGCCCCGCCGAGGGGCCGCCCCCCCTTAAGAAGGACCGGGTGCTGGAGAGACTTCAGTCGTCAGTGCACATACCGAAGTGACGAGCAGGACGGGGACTGACCCAGAACTGTGTCCTGGGGGGAGGCTGCGGGCGGGCGGGCGGGCGGTGCCTGACCCAGCCAGAGATGCCAGGGTGGGCACCTGGAGGATGCAGCGGTTTGGGGTTTCATTTGGGTTGGCTCCCGATGTTTTTTTTCATGAAGTCAAAACATCTCAATGTGACTGAAGGAAAAGACCCAAAAGCGATGTTTGTTTTCATCCTCATGGGGAACTTGCAGTTAATGAGTCAGCTCTTGTTTTCCAATTCCTTTAGCAACACGCCACTCCGACAGATTCCTGCCTGGAGATCGCTTATGATCTACAGTTCATTTAATTAACATCGTGTTATGTGAATTGTACAAACGTTACTCAGCGCAAGCTTTAAAACGTGGACTTGGTTGCATGCTACTGTTGTTCAGCTCTCTTCCGGCATTAAACACACAGCTCAAAGTTCACTTGGACAAATGGGAGCCATGACCTGTCTTTAGGATGTTGTATTCCTGAAACAAAGACTTGGATCAGAGAATGAAAAAGTGACATTTCTCTGGCTTGCATTTACTTTGCGGAATGCTGTCAGAGGTTGCTGGCACTGTCCTCCAAGTTATCCACCTGACTACTGCCAGGAGCAAAGGCAGACTCTCAGCTTCGGTGCATTTATGTTCTTATTTCCCATGCCAGAAAAAAAAAAAAAAAACCAAAAAAAAAAAACCAAAAACAAACCTCTGGACAAATTATTCCAGGGAGAGCAAATGTCACCTTAAGTGGTTCTTGCTGTGTATCCTCACAGAGCTCACTTCTTGTCACCTGCTTAGGTTTCCTACTCCCAGCAGAGTGGCCAGGCACTGGAGACAGCACAGCTGGAGACAAGCAAAGCCAGTGCAGCCTTCCCTGTGTGCTCTGCTGAAAGCACCGCAGGGCAGAGCTGCAAACCTTCCTACTCTCCCTATCCTCTGCCCACAGCTTTGCCAGGGAGCCTCCAGCTTCACCTGGGATGCTCCTTACCATGGTACAATATAACCATAATGTAGCCCTTTTACATAATAAACAAGAAAGCCTAATGCAGAAGCAAGAGCCAGAGAAAAGGTTTTCAGTCCCATTTATTATTAGGTTAGGCACCCAAAGTTACTCCAAGCTCTGTACGGAGACAACAGAAAGAACAGAGGAATTTGTTCTAATAAATTTGTAATTTAAATGTATCAGGAATGCAATGAGTGATAGTGGTGCAGAGAGTGCAGAGGTGAAATGGAGCAGGAAAAGGACTGTCATGGTCCGACTGCTGCTTAGTCTGAGAACTCTGAGGATATAACAGTAAAATAGTACAGAAAATTAACTTTTAGGTTCATCAGGTTTGAAAAGGACTTTACAAAATTCACCACAATATTATAAAGAAATCAAAGTTACACAGAGGTAATCGCTATCATTGATTAAAGAGCAGTCAAAAAGCAAAGATCAAGAAAAAAAATGAGCAGGCAATTTTTAGCATGGCAAACGAGGTTTGCTCAGAGGAGTGTCGTTTATTAATAATCCCAAAAGCAGAACAAGGAGCAAAATTTGCAGATGGTAAGACATTATTTTAAGTTACTCAAGACTAACTTAAATATGTCATCTACATGTTGTATTTAGGTCTGTATGACTTTAGGACTGTAACTTTAGCTATCTGTAACTGAAACTGTTATCACAGTCTACAGCATCTTTAACTTGTAAACTCGGATAAATGCAGGATAATGGAGTTAGGTACTGTATCGCAGTCTGCTTAGTCAAAGGTCTCTGAGCAGCAAAGAGGAAGGTATCAGTGACTCATAGGGACTGAATGGGGTTTTCAGGCTTAGGTCACAGAAAAAGAAAAAGCAGAAGGAGTATAAAGAAAAAAATAAGGAATTGAGGAGACACTGTCATACATTAGGAAAACACTGAGAACAGTTAATTTCTTCACATGTGACTAAAAAAAGAGCACACACATAGAAAAATCTTTAGATATATGGGAGAGGAATAAGAAACACACATTGGGTCCTTTGACTCCCGCCAGCCCTACTCCAAACTGGAGTCAGAAACAGTCTGTCATCTTGAGTTCTGTTTTAGTCCCACCTTCAGCTCCTAAATTTCTCTTGAAAATCCTCAGTTTTACCCATCACCAACAAAAAGTCCATAGCAAGCCAGAGCCTGCCAAGCAAGGAGCCATTTTCTTGCTTTAAACCAATGTCTTAGTCCAATCAGAAAAGTCAAACGGTAAATCAAGAATTACTAAAACACAGACCCTGCTGAAAATAACAGCTGAAAGCAGATGGATGAAAGTAGCGCCCAGCCCCTGGTGAGTGCAGCCTGTCAAGTGAACGAGTCAGGCAGAGAAGCAACCCTGGCTCCCCTAAAGCTGATTTAGTCAAGTATTTTTCATACCTATAGGCCCACACTTCCCAGAACTCCTCTCCTCTGATTTCAGGGCTGTTTTGTTTTGCTTCTGGCTCTGTGTACTGTTCAATCACCCTTTATATAATTTGCCAATTTTTGGACCAAAATAAAAGCCCTGTGCTTTGCATTTCTTCCTCTCTCCATTGCCACATCTGTTTCTACTCAGATGAGCCTCTTTCCCTTCTTGAAGCAACACAGCAGCTGTTTTTGGATTTCCCTCATCAGAGAATCTTTATATAAAAATTTCTTAGCCATGAAAAAAATTTTATATTTCAGGACTACCCCTTGAAATGGATTTTAAAGCTAGAGGGAAATCTCCTTTACACAGAGATTGACAGAAGTGCTAAAAAGGTTAGAGGATCCTGTAGCCAAAAGTATCTGTGAAGGTTGGAAGGCACTAAACCAGAGGCAGAAGCAGGACCCAAATTAAATGTAATGGTACAGGCCATCAGATAGAGCCTAACATCTCTGGTTTCCCTACTGATCTCAAGAAATCCAACTTCTGACACTCTTGGAATGTACTCTGCCTTTATGACCAATGAGTACACGCAATTCCTTTATGTTCTGTAAGGACTGAAGAACATGCCTTAGAACAAGCTTGGTTTTCTCAAAGCCAACCCAATGAACATAAACACTAGGAATGATGCTGGCAACGATAACCCAGCTTTCAGATTTCTAGTGGATGGCAAGCGGCCTCAATGACAAGCAAGGCCATAATGAGCAGGTGGCAGAAATTGGCTTGGAAGGTGTGCAGAAGGCATGTTAGAAAATTATTGTGAAAAGAATAATTCCTTTATGCCTTTTCTCTCCCACACTGGATCAGAGGTCCAAGGAGTAGCTGGACAAAAGGTGAAGGTTGCCAGGGAAAAGTGGGTACTCAGAGATCTACTGGATCTTCCAGCCACGCAGTTCCTGCAGAGACTTCAGAGGATGCTTAGGCTCCCTTTAAATGGGAAATATCTAAACTCACAGGATCAAAGGCTGTCCCTTGCTCTCAAACTCACAGCATTGTGATTTGTGCCTCTAAATCTCATTATTGCACTTAGAAGGCCTAACTAGTGCAGCTCTTAGGTGGCTGTATCACATTTTGACTGATAGGGTTAAGGTCTAGAAGAGATGTCAGCAGATCTCCCAGTCTATCCCACACAACCTTTCACAACAGCCATTGCAGGGAAGATTACAAGATCTTTGTTGGTGCAGGGAGAATGTTTTATATTGGGTTCAACACCCAACCTGCTTTAGTGGAGGTCTTCAGAAGTCAGATTACCATTAGAACAAATGGCAAGACTCAAATAGCTGCAAACCACTCACTTCTTCTGGGTCACACCTGGATGCGATGCACAGCTGGAGGCACACCATGCAGAGCAGGCTGGCAAGGGCTGCCAGGCTGGACAAAGACAGCATTGTTCCTAAAGAGCAGGGAAGGCTGTGAGCCATCTGCTGGAATCCTGTAGCTTTCCGCATCCCAGGAGCCACCAGAAAGCAGGACCCAGCATACAGTTTATAAATGCAGTGGATTAGTTTATTACTGTAGGTGAGATACACAATTAGTTTGATATCCTAAACCCCTATGAATCTTTCCTGTTACATTTCCTAGGTAAAGATCTGGGACACGTACAGTGACGGACAACTACATTTATAACAGCGCAGGATGCAGCCTCTGCAGCATTCAAAATTTTGCAAAAATGACCTTCCTCTACAGAAAACATGATGGCTGAGTTGCACAATCTAAAATCTCATGTAGAGAAGACTGCAGACTTCAGAACCACCAAAGCTGTGCAGAGGATAACTTTGAGCACCAAACCTATCCTCTTCAATGTTTAAGGTCTTTCAGAACCATAACTCACAGAAGGGAAATAATGTTTTGCTCCCCTTCAGCACATCTCATGTGTAGTTCTCGGAGAACTTCACTGGGGATGCACCACCTACATCTATTTTACAGGGGAAGCGGGGGAACAAGAAGTTAAGGTGATTTGCCTGTCAGAGACAGGACAGTTGTTCCAGAGTGCCAGTCTGACAGCTTCCGACCTTGGCTGCAAGGGCTTGCCCAACAGCAGCTTGAACTACCACCTCTTTACAGATCTAATCTGTCAGTTCAAAGCCTGGCTTTAACACAGCAATAGCTTTAATTTAACCCTGTCTAATTCAGGTATGATGTTTGTATGGATGAATCATATAGGTCTGAACTGCAAAGAGTGCATGGGAGTGCATGGCTAAAGTGCTAATATTCGCAGCTGCCTCCTTGCAGCAAGAAAAGGATATAAAAAGGAGTGCACAGTATGGAAGAGCACTTGCACCCATGGTACCTCGGCTGTGCCAGTTGTTGGTTAGTGCACATACCTCGAGGCACAGGACGGTTATGCTCCCTCTGCATGGCCTTCTGCAAACAGATAGCAACTTGCTCTTGCCCCATGCTCTGATCTGGCCGGATGAGAACCAGCTCTAATCCAAAAGCTGTGTAACTGTGGTTAGCCTGCTGCGCTGCTGTAGCATCTAAGCCCAGCCCTCAACATTTGCTTGTGAAAACCTGTGGCGATATAGATAGTTGTAAGCAAAGCCGTGCATAGGCTCTGTTTGCTGTCATTGGAGCAAACCCACCTCACTCCTCTGCTGTGCACCAGGCATGCACATGGGACATGAAGATCTCTTCACTCAGCTCAGAATAAAAGAAGTGAAAAAAGAGCCAGCTAGACTCAAAACTTAGCCAGTCTAGATTTACATCCCCAGTCCAGATCAGGGTCACAGATTAACCCCAAATACCAAAAGCCTGAAGTATGCAAGTCCTTCTTACTCAGCATCCTCCAGCCTCCATCTCAGTGAGTCATACCAGTTCATGCCAATGACACAAAAAAGGTTTTCATCTCCTAATGCTTGCAGCTGGCATTAATTAATAATTGAAGAGTGCTGGAAATGTGCACGGCTTGCTGCTGAACTCAGGCATGTTCCTCTTCTTCCTCCCACTCGCTCTGCAGCAAAAGACAAACCCAGGATAAGTCCTGGGGACCAGAGCACCATACCATTGCTGTTGTGAGTAGAGAAGAGTTGATTGCATCTTAGGAAAGAGTACAGAACTGGTGCAGGAGTTGGGAGGAACATCCGCTTTCTCTGCGTGGATGCCTCTGAAGCAGTAGGACTCTCATCAGCTGGTGCCTGCAACCTCAGCTGCAAGAAAAATTATGGTCTTATGTAGTAAACTTAACGCACTGGCTGTAATCCTGCCCTGGCAAGAAATGAATATACGTTCCTTACTATTTAGTTGAGTAGATTTTTGATTAACCTAAAAAACTTTATGTATACACGTGTTGCTGCCTCACTGCTCAAATCCCCTCCAGATCATTAATCAGTAAGATGGCAACAACATGGCAGAAGAACCCAGACAAAGCGAGCACAGTGCTGTTTGCTAGGAGAAAGTCTTGCCATTTTGTGCCATGCTTTTCTTTTTCTCTTCTCACCAGCTTTTGATTCATAAAAAATATTTTGTCTCTTAGCAGTGATTCCTGATCTTCTTTGATCTCTGTGTGCTGAAATATTAGCATCCCGACAGCGTTCTTGTATAACAAGCACTGCTTTGGACTCTATGATCATTGTAAGAGGCAGAGAGAGGGTCTCTTTTGTGAGCTGCTGCTTTGGTTGGGTATGCAGGAGATTATCCTCTTGCTGATGCAGGCTGGCAGCACTAACAGAAATGCCTTCTGAGATGGGATTTGCAAAACAAGTGCATAAATACTTTGGAGCCACAGCAAAGTGGGCAACATAGCTGCTTAGTCTGTCCTTTGCCAAACTGAAGATGTGCCTCTACTTCTCTTCTGACTCTGTGCATACTGTGTTTGGGTATTACCCCTTCTGTCTCTCAAGAGAGAAAATTCACATGTGAATCAATTTAGAGAGAGGGCATCACAGTGATGACAGCTGGGATCATAACAGCCCCATACAGTAGGATGTATGCACCTTCCCCTGGACTGGCTGGCTCTGTGTCTCCCTGCCTTGGCACGTGGCACATTGGGAGCCTGCAGCTGAGCTCAGGAGGATGAAGCAGGAAGGGAATACCAGGCATAAAAGATTGCCCTGGGCTTCCCATCTGGAGAGATATATTAAGCTTAAGTCAGCACTGAATGTCATATCTTTATTTATCTTATCATAGAAGCGGCCCTGAAATGCTGATACTGAGTGCTTGTAAAGTGCTGAGCCTGTGCTTTTAGGGGGATGGAAAGGGAGAAAATTACTGCACCCTCCATGTTTTCTGACTTGCTGTTCTGCACAGAGCTGCCAGGATGCCTTGATCCATAGGAGGTATTGAGATTCAGCAAAGGCCATACAGGAAAACGTAACTCTCGTTCCCCAGTTCCCATCTCCATCCTCTGATTGTATCAACAGATGTTTGCCACACACCTCTGTTTTGTCTGCAGAGAAGACACCAGCCAGCAAGTAAACGTGGAGGCAATGGTCACTAAGGCTTGAAAAGTACCCACGGCAGCTGCCTCCCAGTGCCACGTTCCACCTGCCCTCGCTGCTCTCCCAGGCCCAAACCGTTGGGCTTTTGGCTGGCTTTGCACAGCATGCATCCACAACAGAGCCCCCAGGACAAGGCTGCTGGGCAGAAATCCAGCCCAAAAGCTTTCCTGGGTATCAAAACACAGAAATCCACCATCCTCGTCCCAGGTCTTGGTGAAGGTGATTATAGTTCATCAGGGCTGCAGCCAGGTCTGTTTATTTAAGCAAGTAGTTGTTACCTCTCCACGTGTGATGCTTCCCATTGCTCAGTTCCCACATCCAGCCTAGCACCGCCTGCACACAGCTCTGCAAGCCCCATGGGAGCTAGGGAAGGTGGGGGATACCAAGCCAAGCTCCCCACACCCTTCCACAGCAATGGAAACACGCTGGGACCACAAAGCAGAACTGGCCCCTGGCGCAAGCTACAGATCCTTGGCTAAGGGAGACCACAGCCCCACATTTCCATTTGGACCTGGACATCGCCTTCACGCAGCCTTACGCAACCCTCGCCATCACACACATTAACCCTGAGCCTCCCAGTTCTTTCCCTAATCTCTGGCAATAGCCAGGGTAACCTTCAGGCCAGCTCTGCCGTAGGGGAGCGCAAAGAGGAGGTCGGGGAGAAGCGGGGTTGTAGGCTGGGAGAGCTCAGCCTTTGCCCAGCAGAGGCCAGCACAAACGCAGTATTTCGGCTGGCTGTGCTTGCAGGGAAGGGGTGTCTCTCTACCTGGCCTTCCCCGGCTCGAAAAGAGTCTATCAGTTTCCTGTGAGCCCTTATCTCTTTACTGCTTTGAGAGAGCTTTTCAGTGAGGGACTAAGTAATGCAACAGAAAGGCACTGCCGTCCTACTTGGGTAGGGACAAGATGCCACAGGCCCAGCCATCACCCAGTTTCTCCACTTGCGTGCCCAGAAGCATCCCCTTCCCTTGCAGCAGCAAGCAGCACACTACTGCCGGAGGCTGGGCATGGCCAGATAATACTCACGCAATACTTTAGAAATGCCAGATGCCATGGAAATGAAGTTCAAAAGGAATTGCATTGTGGGTAGGAGTAGACAATCGAAAGCAATCAGGGATGATTGCCCTGGCCACCACCCTGCCCTTTGCTCCTCATTTGAGCTCATTAACAGTTCATTTGCTGACAACAGTGAGGGCACACCAGAGGACAGGCACTGGACTACTTAGAAATCAAAGCTGGTTGTGTGAGGAGTCTTGAGTAGAGGCCAGGAGCCTGGGAAAGAGAAGCAAGAGACAGCACCGGTGCAGAAGTGAAGGAATCTCTTCACATAGCCTGAAGAAGCAGCTTGTGCAGCTCTGCAAGTAACCTCAGGAAAAGATCTTTTCCTCAGCGACTGGCTGAAAGGGCTGATGGCCCTGAAAGGGTATGTTGTCCCTTGTTGCTTGGGTGATAAGGATGGTGCGGGAGGGGAACCAGTCTTCATAACAAAGAAAGGCTGCATCCGAGACACCTAACAATCACCAGAAACAACCCAGAGGTCAAAAACCACTTGAACCATGCAGATCATCTTCTGTGATCAGGTTTTTGAGGGCAAGACTGGGGCAAAGACAAGTCAGATTGTAAAATGCGTCCCTTAGCACCGACATACACCCAGTGTTTGGCCAAAATGTCTGAGCATGATGCTGCTTGGAAGCCTTCCAGCTCACAGCCAGCCATGCAGAGGAAGGGCACCTTAACTGATGATGCCAAGAATATTGTTTAGGTTCTGGAGAGGATGTTGTTGCAAACCCATCTTCCAGTCTCACCATTTACCACTTATTTTCATTCTGAGTCGCAGTAGTAAGTCTGAGACGTTACCAGTGAGTAGTCTAGCAATTCTGTGGGCAGAACCCCACCCAGCCTGCAGGATCTCAGACTTCGACAGCTCTGCAACAAAAATATTGTCTTTGCGTCTGTGTGGGCATCGGTGGTATATACACATCAGGGTAGGACCTTCTCCATCTGCAGCTAAAACCAAGCTTAGCATTTTACAGCCATGAGAAAACACAAAGGTCGCAGCAATGATGGAGATTTCTCGTTATTGTAGGCAATACTGTGTTTTAAGTAAATGCAAGCTTTGCTGAGGCTCTGTTGCATCCTCCACTGAGGAGCATGAGCCTGTGATGCCCTGCACAACAAACCCCAAGCGAGGTAGCTGTAGCTTTTTTCTCTGGTTCTGTGTAACCCAGGAAGCATGGGAGCATCAGAGCCCTAAGGAACAGCAAGTGAAAAATCCAGGAGCAAACCCACCAGAAGCTGAAAGAACAGAAGCAGAGCCTGTAAAAACAAGCTCCTCTAGAACTGCAGCCGGTTGTCTCTCCAGGCTTAAAGGGCTAAATCCCAAATAAAAGCAGTTTGGGAAGGGCCTTTGCAGCCTGGGTGGCTGAAAGCAAGGCCTGTGCAGGGAACCAGCAGCTCTGGTTGTTGCACCAATGGATGGAGTGAAGCCTAGTGGTGTGAGATCTAGCAGAGGGGGGTGGTGTAAGACACACTGAAATTGCTCCTGCTGCTTTTTTGTGAATGTGATTAGATTTTTGCTGCCCATAGATGTATTCTGCATGTCCTGTATGCAGAAACCCAGCTACCCAGCTGGAATAACCACCATCCTCCCCACCTGTGAGCATCCCCCTCGGGGCAGGGGGCAGAGCTGCACAGAGGGGGGCCAGTGCAATTCCCCTTCACAGTGGGGAAGAGAGCTGTAATCCTACATGGCATGTCAGACTCATTAGCCAGATCCAGCCCTGCAGCAAGAAGGGACCCATCTCCCCCAGGGACCCCATCACCCCACAAACCATTGCTCCTCAGCCTGCCCAGCCCATGTACATGGGCCCCCTTCTAAATGTGGGGGTCCAGCTGCTGGTCCTGGATTAGACACCAGCACACGCAGGGCTGTTCTCCTGCTGCTGGCATCCTCACTGTGTCATGCCAGGCCTTAGGAGTGGCCTGGGTCCTATTTTGGAAACAAAGAATTAAGCATTTTCAATCTTTATTTTACAAAAATAAACCCATTTTGACCTGGTACTCTGTGGCCCCCAACCTTCCCCTCCACCATGCTCCCGTTCCTCTCCCTGAAGCTCCGGCTGTTGCGCGCCGCAGCCAGCCGCTTGCATGGAGGCTGCCGGTGCCGCATGCTCCTGCGAACGTTGCCAAACAAGCACCAGGGAAGGGGGTTGGTGCCCTTTTGTGAATGCCTCCTCTTCCCAGGATCCAAGCTGGAAACTGCCCAAAGATGCCTCCTGGTGGCTCTCCCATTTCTACACAGGGAGCAAGTCTTAGGCAAGTCACTCAGAGTACACGCTTTGAGAAGGGGTGTCCGTCCGCCTGTCCGTCCCTCTCCCTCGGATGGAAAAGCGAGCCCCACGAAGTTGCTTCTTGCCATCGGTGGAGCCGGCAGGCTGCCGTTCCACTGGCTGGCTCAGTGCTGGAAGCGTGGGGAGCTGATGTGGGGCTGGTGGAAGGAGTGTGTGGCGTACAGCACTTCTGGAGGCGGTGGAGGGGACGTCAGGATGGAGCAGAGCGGTTCGTGGGAGCTCAGCATCGAGGCGAAGTGCTTCATCTCCTCCGTCAGCTGCTTGATCTCCCGGCGCAGGGCAGCGTTCTGCCTCTCCAAGTCTTCGCTCTCCTGAGGAGAAAAAACCACAGGGGCTTCCTCAGCGCGGGAGCCTCAGACATGAGCTGGGGACGGCGGGGGTCGCGGTCCCGCGCCTCTCTGCCCCGCAGAGTTTCCAGAATGACACGTTTCCGGTAAATTCGGCAGAGCCGCGCCTGGGCAAACCCCCCTCCCCCAGCCGGCCGGGCCGGGCGCGGGTGCGATGCTGGTGGCCCCAGCCACCGCTCCCCAGCCCCGGCTTACGAGAAGTGACTGTGGCGTGCTCCCGCCCAGGCTTTCTCGCTCCCTCTCACGCACACGCACGCCACGCGGCCGCTTCCCGGGCCACCCGGCCGGGGGGAGGGCGCGCTGAATAACCGCCGTCTTTAAGCAGAAAACCACCTGCCACAGGAAACCTGTCATTGCCCTGGAAAGAAAAGACTCACTGCTTCCTGCTAGCAGCTGGGGAAACCAGCGGCACGGTGGGGAGGAGGGGGAGACGCTTGAGTCAGAAGAAAAGAGAAACCGAGGCCTCAGAAGAGCTGAATTAATAGTGTTATTAATGAGAATAACAACAAAGGGGTTAATAACGATGCTCAGCCTCGTCTCCAGGATCCGGAGAGCATCGCAGCTTTTGCTCCCTCTACTGCTGCCAAAGTGCAGCCAACTCCAGGCTGGAGCATCCCAGGCACTGACCGACCATGGAGCCAGCAGCCTGGGCAGGACCAGAGGAGGGAGGGAGGACATGGCGGCAGGCTCTGCAAACTTAGCCGAGACAGCTAAAGTGGGACCCAGTGCTCTGAGGCCCTGGAAAGCTGCACCACCACCTCAGCGAAGCGAACCTGTCGCCCCTCCGCTGGCCCCTCCGCTGCCACGCTGACTTCTGACAGTGCCAGCCCTCTGCGCACAGGTTGAAACACACCCAGCAGTTAGAGCGGCTGTCACTGGAGGAGCTCGCACAGCAAACGGGCATCTCTCAGGCGTGACTAAATGCTTTGGAAGGCATGACTGACATCGAACTCAGGAGCTGATGGGAATCGCCCCCCCCCGGGGCCGGGAGCCCCAGCCTCCCCATGACTCATTCCCCTCAAAACACAAGCTATAAAGCCCTGGGGCAGATGGAGCTGCTGGCTCCTTTCATACCACCACAGCTCAAGCTAAGCCATGCTCTTCTGGGCAGAACCACATCAAAGAAGCAAAGTCCCTGATGCAGAGCAGACCAAAGGCAAAGAGCACTGGGGGAACGAACCCAGGAGCAGCAGGGAGTCACTGTCCACCAGGAATTGGAAAAACATTAGCAAAAATTCACCATCCGTCCTCTACTTGCCTCCCCCCATTTCTCCAGCTGCATGCCAGGATCCTTTCTGTCTGAACCAAACTGGGCTTAGGCCCCCTGCTCCCATCCCCATGGGAAGGCAAGGAGTGTGTGCTATCAATGCTGGCTGAGCAGTAGTAATCTCATATGCAAGTGGTTTGTCATCCGCTCTGAGAAGAGCAGCCCAATTCTTCCTGGTGCACAGCTACGCAGGATCTTCCTGGAGGAGGATCAGAGCCCATATCCATCTCTAGGATTTCCCTGGAGAGAGCACTAATCCTAAGGAAAGGGTATCTCTTCACCCCTCTCAGGCACAGTCGCCCAGAGCAATCACTGCTGACAGATGTAATGCCATCAGCCTAGAGCTGTGTCAGCTCTAGAAGGATCATCAGCTACTGGGAAAAGAGTGAAATCTCTGTCTTAGACCCAGCTCCAACCATGGACTGAGGGCACTATGTAAGGAGGAAGGTTCAGGACCGGCTTCTCAAGAATTCTTCCCAAAAATGGGGATCTGGGGGAATATGAAGGCCACTAAGTCAAAGGATGGTTTTTAGAACATAAGCCCAACGACCACTTTTCAAAGGGCAGCCAAGCCCAGCACAGGGATAAAGATGATCTCTGCCCATTGCAGGCTGCATGTTCTGCACCCTGCCCGCCAGTGGCCCAAAACACATGAGACAGACTGCATTCTCCAACGTGCAAAATGCAAAGGAGCCCAGCCCCTGTGCTTCAACACTGACCACACACTCCTGCCCAAACACACACAGCCAGAAGTGACCATCCCTCCTGAAAAGACGACGCCTGATTCTTCACATTGGGAAGAGCCACAGGAGTGCCCACAGTGCCACAGAAGGAGAGTGGGACAGCAGGGTGAAACCAAAGGAGGGAAAATCCATGCTAAACAACAGGAAAAGCCTCCGGGTACTGTACAGTGTTCAGATGTAGAGAGAGATACAAGCGCTACCATGGAGACATTTAAAAATATTAGAAAATTATTAATATTTATTTATCTATGCTGTGTGGTGTCTCAGGGAACAGACCAGAGGAGATGGCCCCTTCAGCTCCATATTGCACTATCATCCATACCAATGAATACAAAGCATTACCATCTCAGAAAAGCATCCTTGTACACTGTTGTACTGCTGCATAAATGATGGCATGAAGAACAAACCTGGGGAGACCCAGCCCAGGTGAGCCTGTGCTTTCAAAGAGCTTCTGACTGAGCCAGTCAGAAGAGGTTGGGAAAGGAAATCAGTAATATCAGACTGAGAGATAAAGATGGATTCAAAACTAGCTACAAAACTAAATGCTTCAGTGGCAGTCATCCTGGGCTATGTGCTCTTGCTGCGAGTGCTGTCACCTACATCCTGCCCTGGGCTCGCTTTTCCTGTCCTGCCTCAACTGAGCACCTCCGCTCTGAGTCCCCAGAGGAAAAGCACGTTGTCCCCTGTGTGAGCCCTCAGCGCTGGGGACGGGAAGGGTGGGAGTTCTCACCAAGTGTAGCGTGTCTGCTTTCTGGGTCTGCCTCAGGCGGCTCTTCTGGGCAGCGATGCGATTCTTCTCCCTCCTTTGGACTTTCCTCATGTCATCAGAAGAGTCCTATGGAAACAAGGCATGGAAATGACTAGGTCATGCCCTCCCTTGCCCTGCTCCTGCAGGGCAGTAGGCGGGAACGGGACAAGGCAGATAACATCATTGAAGCACAGGACATGGCATACACACCCTCAGCACCAGGATAAAGCCATACCCCAGGGATGTGTGATGCTTTTTACATCCCCGCTGCCAGGAGGGGCAAGTCTGATACCCTTGGGTGTCCTGGCACAGCTGGGAAATGACCAATATCCCTGCACCAAGACACAGGTCTGGGATATGGCTTGAGGAGCCAGAGTAAGGACCTCTCTCTGGAACACAGACAATCTGAATCCCTTGTACAGAAAACCTTTCCCTTCCCCATCTCTTTGTGGGGATATGGCACAGCAGATATTCCAGGTCCTTGGCTAAACCATCTTTCCAGAGATTCAGCCCATGTTTTCCTCCTGTCATCCCTGTAGGTCCCACTGCCTCTCCATCACCCTTCTCTCTCAGGCTTTATTTGTTGCAGACCCTTACAGTGCAATGTGGCCCCTGCTTTTTTTAACTAGACCAACTCAGAGCTTTTCGTTTTTCCCCAGATCTCATTTGCTCCAGCTCTCTGATCTCTGTGCTTGCTCTTTTCTGGAGTCCCGTGGTAGCAAAGCTTGCAATGCTGACTGCAACACTCCCAAGCCCCTTGGGCAGGGGAGAGCAGAGGTCTTCAGCTTCATGCAGCAACTGTTCTCTGCTGAGATCTGGTCCTGCTGCTCCCTTCTGACAGTTGAAACCGTCACACAGACTCTTTCATCTTCTATTTTCATATTGCACTGCCTCTTTTGTAGGCTCTCTAACATTCACACCACCGCTTCTCCACAGGACTACAAAACTCAGCCACAAAAGTTATCTTCCCAGCCCATCAGTCTGTCCACATCCTCTCCCCCCTCCACCCCGCCCAAGATCTTTTCTTTGAACTTAACCGTTTATCCTTGCCTTCAGTACCCTACAAATGTCTCAGATACAGCACGTCCCAAGTCCTGCACCAAGTCCAGTCCCTATGCTTTGGCAACCCCTGTGCTTTATCCCCTTCTCTACCAGGAGGCCACCCCACCCCTGAGTGCAAGCCCAAAATCATCTGGCCTGATCATCCCCAAGATTTCTGAGCAAAATCTCAGGTACTTGCTGTTGTTGCCAGCTCTAGAGAAATGGCAAATGATAGACATAATAAAGCTTAGCCAGAAAAGGCAGTGGAAATACCTTGGACTTGTGTCGGTATCTGCCAGCAAAAGACCTACCATTAAGGTACCCTGTGCAACAAAACCAAATCCCTCTATCAAGCATTACTGAGATGAAAAACCTCTGAGGCTGACCAGAAAAGAAAGCAGACCCGAAGTGGCAGAGCTTTTGAGGGTCCTGAGTGCTATCCGCGGCAGCAGGAAGCAGGCAGGCTGCCTCTGAGCCGTGCCGGTCCACGGCGACGAGGTGCACACTCAGGCTCCTCGCCAGAGCACCGACTCTCACACCAAAGCTTCCTGCCTGCTGCCTGCCTGGCGTGTATCGCAGGGCCTACGCTGTCCAGGGGGTCCCAGCCCCCCAGTAGCCCCTGGCATAGCCCCAGGTGACCAGGCTTCCTCTCTCCACCCGTACCCAGCCTGGTGGCCGGCGCTTCTGCCAAGGCTCTTGGCTCAGCCCCGCATCCCTCTCCCCACAGCCGTTCCTAGAAAGCCCCGCCATACTGCACTGTGAAAACACCAGCGGTGGATGCCACCCTTCCTCCTGCCTACCCATGGCCCACCATGAAGGACTCTCCAGCTGGGGAGAGCGGGGGAATGGTCCCCACTTTACCTGCTTGCTGGGAGGGGGAGACTGGCTGAAGCTGCTGGAGTCGCTGCTGTCGGAGCTGTGGGGCATGGCTCCCGTCTCTGGCTCCCAGGGCCTCTTCAGCTTCCTTTGTGCTCTTGGTGTGCTTGCCTTCTGTCTCGCTTCCCTTCCCTCTCCCCTGCCCTCCTCCGTCCCCCCTGAGATGGCCCTTGGCTTCCCGGCTCTCGCCCGTCCCGGAGGCGAGCTGTCCTCCTGCCCTGCGCTCTGCCACTTTCTCTGCCTCTCGTCTCGGAGCCTCTGCACCTTCCCTTTAGGTCTCGGCCTCCTGTGGTTTCTCAGAACCTCGGGGATGTAAGCTGAAAGTCACGTGGCCGGAAACTTTAAGGCGAAGAAGAAAAGTTACAGAAGAAGAAAAAAGAAAAAAAGAAGAAGAAAAAAAAAGCACATCTGGGAAAAATGAGCTTCAAAATAGCCTGAAAAACCCCCGAAAAACACCTTCAGGCGGTTGAAAAACAGTGAGATGGGTTTTCTCCGAGACAAACAGCAGAGATGGAAAGGAAGAAAAGCCCCGGCTCTGGCTGCGAAACGTGGACCCTCAAAGGAGGGCAGTGCGGAGGAGGTGCTGCCGGGAGCCCCAGAAATTCCAGGGGCACCACGCACAGTGCCAGCCCTGCATGGGCAGGGGCTTGGTCCAGACCCAGGCAGCCTCCACCACCCCAGCCCAGCCAGGGAAATTCCCAGGCAGCCACCCACCTCCCCACAACCCACCTACCCCCTCCCGCTGCCCCCAACACCATTGACGTGGGACCTGGGGAGGGGACGGCTACCCTCAACAGGTGCCACGTAAATGCTCTTTGTGCAGATGGCTCCCATGTGTACGATGAAGCACCAGCCCCACCTAAGAAAGGTTTGGGATTGTAGAACATTTGGACTGGTTTTGGTAGGACTGGTATTTTCTATAAGGCAAAGTTCTTTAGCGCTTTAAAATGCTCATTAGTACCTCACCACGGGCCCGTAAGGGGAACATCAACCCTGGCACACAAATTAAAGTGCTGTAAACGTAATGGTCTATGGACCCAGAAGATAAACCTTAGACCTAATTCTCACTCCACACCATGGTGTGAGCTTGGCTACACCCCAGGGGATGTGAGACTGTCACACAGGGGTCCTGACTCCCTGCCTGCTCCCCTCTAGCCCCCTCATCACAGCTGGCAGTAGATGACGTGGGACAGGACTATGGGGAGACAGAAGCATTATGGCACATTGGAGGTTGTTTCCTTGCTACTCTGCCTCTGCCAGCACCCAACTTGGGCATGGCCCATGCAGACAGCCGCAAAGGAAAGCTGCTTTGCATCCCCTTGTTTCTCCCCTGGTCTGTGCTGCGTGGGACTACTTCCATCCTTAGTACGAGCCTCAGTAGATTGAAGAAGTGCAAGCAGCTCCTGGGGCAGCAGGGCTTGAGGAGTACCTTCAGAGTACCCATGCTAGAGGCTCTGGAGGTGACAGTACAGGAGCAGGGAGTGCCAAAGCAGGAGTGATTTGCTTTCTGATCTGCTCAAGTCACCAGAGCCAGCAGGATGAACCAGGACCACATGCCAACAGGCTCTCCATCCACAGGCAGGAGCACACATCTTCGGAGCAGCTAAGTTCTCACATGTGCTGTGAGGAGCAGATACAGAAACAGGCACGAACCCACCCACAGTAACCCACTCCTGTGGAAAGCAGCAATTCCCAGTTCCCACTTACTGGTTTTCGTTGCATATTGGTATTCTGGTTGAGTTTCTCCTGCCTCTAGCAGGAGCATTGAGCAAGCCTCAGCCACAGGGCATCAGCGAGGGCACTTGAGAGGCTGTTGTCATTAGGGCAAAAGTATTGGCAGCTTTGGGTTTGCAGCCTTATTGCAGCACAGAAAGAACATGCGCAGAGGAGCACACGCTTGGAGCACAGTGCAGACTTGCATGGGCATTGCTGGCATTTCTTCCCAGCCCTGCCACTCATGGAGCCAACACAGGGGCAAACACATCCAAAAGCAAGAACCACGTGGGGCTGGCTATGGGCTGGGTGGCTCCAGGAAATTGCCTGGCCTCGATCCAGTAGAAAAACTGCTCTGTTTTGGCCTATTTCCCTCTTCAGAAACATCCTGTGGCACTGGTGCACTACCCTTGGCCCTATGATCTGAACATTTCACAGCCTTGAGTGTATTTTTTTCTCCCAGTGTGCTGTAGGGAAATGCTAGGATCCTCCACACTTTTGAACGTGGCTACGAGAGTTTGCTTGCTCAGCATGAGCCACCCTGAGGGACCCCGTCTCCTGGCAGCGCAGCCCCGCTGTAGCAGGCAGGGCTCCTCTGGCATGGCTGGCTCTGGGAATGGAGCCGCTGAAGGCACCAGCGAGACGAGGGGCTCCATGGGGTGTTGAGTTCAGGCCTCCCAAGGCACCAGCTAGCGGCACAACCATCGAAGCATCCATTTGCTCACTGCATCGCTACACTTCCTCTGAACTCTGCAACCCTGTGTGGCACTTCCTTTCCAGGAAGCACACCTCTGGATTTCCCGCTCTCCCGAGGAAACCCACGCTCCTCTGCTGGCAAGCAGGTCTCAGACACCACCTGACCTGCCCTGCTTTACAGGCTGCTGTTGCTCAGGGCAGGATGGAGGGAGCTCCTTCCTCAGGGAAAAATATCCTTGTTCCATTATTGAGTAAATAAGCTGAATTCTCTCCTTTTGTGTCTAGCGAGGCTGGCGGTTGAAGGGAGGTGATTGGGAAGGTAGCGGGTGTGTTGGCAGGAGGTGGTGCAGGCAAACTGGGTGTCCTGTCAGGAGCTGGATGGTCAGTGCAAAACTGGCCAAAGCGTGGCTATGGCAAAGGCTATTCTTTGATCTACAGGAGGAAAGTTTTGAGCTACACCCTGGTTTGCCCAGAGCTGGGCTTTTATTAACAGCTGATGGAGAAATCTCAGGAGAGAGCGACATTGCGGAAGAGGGTTTGGACACTTGGTCTTGCTGAGCGGGAGTAAGAGAGCATCCCTCTTCCCTCCTTGCCCAAACACACTCCTCACCCTCAAGCTGGCTACACTGCTAATGAATTCCAGTCACTTATGAGCAATGAATAAGCGTGCTGTAAATGAGACAGCGTCTCCTGGTGGGAAAGTGGGCAGAACCTTCACAGCTCCCCCCTGGGCTGGGCAGGACCCATCTTGCCTCCTCTCAGGCAGTAGCCTGTGCCATTCCTCCAGAGAGATCTGTGATCCCCTGACCCAGAGCAGCAGAAGCCACCAGTGTGGCTCCACCAGCATCTGCTCACAGCTCTCCAGGTGCTGCCCTGGGCACCCACTGCAGGCACAACGTGGGGACCTGATATCCTGCTGTCCCTCCCCAGGCTCTCCCTCTCCCCTCCTATCAGGGAGATTCTCAGGAGCCAGCCTCCTAATCTCTCTGGTTAATTTAGGTGACTAAATTTACACATGAATAATGACTTTCTCTCTGGGATCATTTAGGTTTCTTGATCTTAATCACAGTAGCTTTGAAATCACCATCAGTGGCACTGGATAAACTCACAAGTGTTAGGTTACTGCGAAACCAGGAGCTTGACAGAGCAGAGATATTTTCCAGAGGTTTTTAGGGGAAGGATGGGGCCATCCAGTTCTGCGTTTGTCTCTTCTGAATAATAGCAGGCACTGCTGAAGGGAGTCTGGTTCTTTCCAGGACAGAGTGGCTGCAGGGACTCTGGAGGCTGGGCTTAGTGTGATCTCGACTGCTAGAGAAATGGTTTGAAAGCAGCAAGATGCAGTTCAGCAGAACAAATGCAAATGTAAAGCGAAGCAAGATGTAGGTAGAAGAACTGGGGAATAACCGACTGGGCAGCAGAATGGCAGGGAAAGATCTGGGGGTTGTAGAGCATCATAAACTGAAGCTTCACCAGCAGCGCGGAGGTGTCACAAAGAGGCCAGGTATTGGCCGGGGGTGCTGGGTGCAAGGCAGAGGAGATGACTCCCCTACACTGCCTGTGCAGCACCAGGACCCATTCAGAGTCAGAGGTCCAGAAGTGGAAAAGTCTAGAAGAAAACAGTACAGAGGATAAATACAGAGGAATCTTGCGCTAAAAGAAAGGAGTGAAGAAGTTGTATCCATTTAGCCTAGAAAAGAGAAGTCTTGGGGGCGGGAAGTGGGTGGGGAGGAAGGACCAGTCTTTGATATGTTGTAATGGAAAGGGTGGTCAGCTGTTTTCTGTGCAGCCAGCACAGGGCAAAAAGCACCTGGCTCTAGCTGCAGCAGGAAAGTTTCAGGTCTGAGGTTCAAAGCAGGATAAGGTTAGGAAGACCTTGTGATGGAAAGTTCAGGAAAGTTATACAGGCCCCTTTATCTGAAGTGGCTGGGAACAAATCTCTGTCAGAAAGGGTCCAGGTAGAATCCTGCTTCTGTAGGAGGGGTTAGAGTTATGTTCCCAGGGTTTAAATAAGGAAAAGGAAAAAAAAAAAAAGCTACTAAGATGGGCTCCTCAGAGCCCAGAGAGCACATGGGACATTTCTCAACCTTAGCTGCAGCCAGTCCCTTTGCCCCCAAAGCCCAGAAAGGTCCCTACATCCCACCTGTGCAAACAGCTTCCTCAGCACAGGTGGTTGCTAGAGTTTCCTTGTAAATCTGCTGCTCTAGCACTCTCACCTTCTGCAGGCTTATGGCAGCAACATTCAAAACTGCATCTCACCCATCTTGTTTGCATGACCATTCAGTGCATAGTGCTATTTAAAAATCCAACCTAGAGCAGCTACCAACTTCATCCTCCAGTAAACCACCAAGTTTGTTTCTGCTTCGCATGTAGCATTTTATGCAAATAATTTCTTACAATATTTGGACAATTGCAACAATTTGCTTATCATTCCCCACATGAGTCTGAAGACTTTTGTGTGGAATTTGGTGCTGATAAGAGATGTTAAGCAAATGGTGGTGTTGAACAAAAGTTCTTGCTCTCTACCAGACAAGCTTCTGCCGTGTCCACTCTATCGGCACATGTTAGACCTGTCTGCGATGTGGGCAGGATGGCTTCTCTCCATCACCAGGGCTATTTCATCTCCACTGAGGTGAGTGAGTGTGAGAGTGAGGTTGTGGCAGGTGAGGTCAAGTGTAATCCCATCAAATTCATCCCACCTAGCAGAGAGCAAATGCCCATCACATGAACATTTTCAGTCCTTACTAGGCACAACCTGCCAATATACAGGAAATGGGTACTTTACACCCCGAATGTCTGATAAATGGCAAGGGCTGTAAGTCAAGCACACAAAAGCATGGAAATCCTAGAATTAGCTCCCTTAAGCACGCTGCATTTACACCCTCATGCCACGTAACATGCTGTGCTCTATAACTGCATGATCCACAAAGGTTTCTTCCCTCAGATGGCTGCATTACCTTCATCGCTGTCCTGTGGTCAGAGCCTGCTCCAACATCCTGCTTTTCCATGTCTTCACAGACTCTTTCCAGTGCTCATCACCTCAGCACTGAGTGCTTGCTTCAGGGCTATTAATGAATCAGTTTTCTCGGCCACCTTTTCAGGTGTGGGGGTGGAGTTATCCCTATTTAACAGTTGCAAAACAAGAGACAAAGAGAGATTTAGGTCATAGGTACTCATTCATTTTGGACACACAGTTTGAACCTACTAGGATCTAATTTTTCAGTGGTTTTGGCTCTATATAGCACTTCATTTAACCAAACCCCAGCTCCTGATGTCTGTGACTGCAGCTGCAAACTTTTAGCACTTCTGTAAATCAGCTCCAGCAAATGAGGAAGACAGGGCTGCTCCTGTGAAAGCTCTTGCTTATGCGGCTTACCAACTCACAGAGTAACTTCGAGGCAGGGGCGGGGGCAGACTCAGCTCTCCAGGGAGGCACCAAGTGTCTATCCAGGAGACCCTCCTTTCTTTGTGCAGTCCCTTGCTTCACCAACTGGATAGGAGTTTCCCAGCCCTGCTAAGAAAGGAGGCAGCCTAGCTGACCAGTTCATCATTCCCTCCGGTGGAGGCCCTGCCCAGCCTG
The DNA here is from genome assembly GCF_000737465.1 of Haliaeetus leucocephalus. Lineage (NCBI taxonomy): Eukaryota > Metazoa > Chordata > Aves > Accipitriformes > Accipitridae > Haliaeetus > Haliaeetus leucocephalus. The sequence goes on along the minus strand of NW_010973368.1, from coordinate 3,835,104 downwards.
GGTGCTGAAGAGGTAGCAATCCAGGGCAAAATGCAGGAGGTGATCATTTGCACGAGACAGCTGAAGCTAGGTTGCGCAGGCAAACCCATTTCTGGCAATTTCTAGCTCTTCAATACTTGGCTTTGCCACTTTTACAGGTTTTTTTGAACATCATTAGTAATGCTTTTTATGTCTGTTTTAAAAGAAGGAAACTATAGAAAGGAAACACCAAATCTGCTAGCTTTCCAGAAACGGACATAGAGCTCCAGGTAGCTGGGGTCTGTCTGAAGCTGCTGGAGGGGGAGAGCAAGCCTGGCCAGAGCCTCCCAGCTGAAGGGTTGGCAGGAGATTGTCAGGGTCTGACCTCCAACACATAGGGGAGCTTCAGTCTCAAGGCACAGATAATTAGAGTTCACCCCAGGCTATTGAAGAAATGAACCACTGTCTCCTTCTGTCCTGTACATATTGACTAGTTGGGTAATTAGCTGAGCAACCTCTAATCTGTTCCTGGCAAGGACTTAGCAGCTCATGAGCAAGTACTCAGATGTGTACTTATATGACTCTCCAGGTCAGCAGATCCCAAATCCTGGTAGAGTACATCCATTTAAGGCCAAACTTTCTCTCACTGCTGTCTTCACAGGCCATGTCTAACTGTTGGGATCCGGTCAGAAACAGGCCAGACCACCCAGCCGCGCTGGATATGTACACGCTTGGGGCACTTGAAAGGCTCAGCTGCCAGACGCCCCCCCCAGTCAACCAGGGCTTCTTTGCTTCCGCTGCCTGGGCTGAGCCCACCGGTTGAACTATCCAAGCGCATGGACGGGGACTGCAAAGGGTGCAGATGTTGTCTGACGGTTTGACTCATCTCGGTGGCAGTCTCGTTCAGTGATGATGGGGAAGGCCCAAAGAGGAAGGGCAGTGACCCGTTTAACCAGAAGGGCTGATCCACCCAGGGGTAGACTTACCCGTGCTGGTAAGGGGCCATAGCCCCAGCTTCCTTCATGCTGCCCAGTGTGCACATTTCCAGGCTGCACAAGGGCAGGAGAGGCGTGTGGTTGTCCAGCCCTGCTACTGTGGCAGCAGGACCCAGCCTTTGGTCTCTGCTAGCACTGCAGCAAATCCAACTGCAGCAACCAAGCAGCAAAAATTGTGCTCCCAGGGGATGACCACAGCCTGACGGGGCATTTGATGCTCACTGGGCATTGGTTGCAGCCATGCCCCATGGCATGGGGGCGGAGGGTGAACGCATTACTTGTCTCTTAAATTAATACATGACTCTTGAGTATATTACGTGGCTGCTCCGTGACTCCATTCAGAGGAAAATGTTCTTCAACGCCACCCATCACCATAAAACATGTTCAAGCCTCCCAAGGATTGAGTACAGCTTATTTAGGGCATGTTCTTGCAGCTAACTGTCCTGAGACACCCATCTCAGCAGGAGATGACTGTGAACAGCATTCATGCTAGTACCGTATTCCCACCCCAATGGGATCTGCCTCACTTTTGGCTTCGGGGGGTTGTATACACTGGTGCTCCCTTCCCCCCACCCCCTTTGGTGGCAACAAGTGCTTCCCAAACCCTTCAGCTCACGCAGCATGGTTGGAGGAGGCGTTCAGCACAAGTAGCTGTGCTGATGGGCACACACAGAGTGAGCTTGCGCCCGGGGCGTGCATGGTGCTCGTCCAAGCAGTGCTGGAGTACAGTGTGTCGGAGGCGGCATGGGGGAGGACAGGCAGCGTGGAGCAGAGCGGCTGTGAAGGAGAAGGCAGGGGAGCTGTGCAGAAGGTACACTTGGCGCCCGTGCAAGCAGCGCTGATCAGCAGTACCACGCTGGCAGTTATCAAAACACACACAAATGCGTATAAGCCCCATCTGCCTGGGCGCTGCATTGGCACACGCTGGTGCACCCGCCGGCTGGCACGCACAGCTCTCGCCTGCTGGCAGCTCTCCGGGAGACAGCCCGTCCCAGAGCAGGCTGCCAGGGGAGGCAGCGGCAGAGCTGAGCCCCTGCCCCGCACAAGGTTTGTTCCCCGGAGCCCGTGGCTGCCTCAGGGCTCCTCAACACCTTTTTGAGAGAAAGACAAGGGGGGAGCCTCAGGGTTCACCGCCTGGACGCAAGGGAGGACCTGCTTAGTGCTGGCTATTTCAGAAGGCTTGCAAACCCCCACAAGACTCCCAGGGGGCTCAGAGCAGCAGAGGGAAGGAGTGGGCAGTTTCAGATGACCATCAAGCCTGTGCTTTCCACCCTTGCATTTCGGTGCCCCAGCATGACAGAGGTGCTCCTTAACCATCCTCCTGGGGCATGGCTGATTTTCCTATGGCTTTGGCAGTGGCTGCCGGCGCCTATGCCCAGACACAGCCGATCTGCAGGCTCTCGGTGGCACCTCATCCCTGATAGTGCTTTGGAAGAGGGATGAGGGAGAAGTGCTGCACCCTAAGCTGTGCCAGCAATGCTGCTGCAAGGCCCTGGCTTGAAGAGCCACTCCTCCTGCTGTCACTAACAACTGCCAACACTGGCCTCAAAGAGGGCACAGAAAAAGAGACAGAAACTCCTTCCCGCCCTTCTTTACCTGAACCCCAAAGTAGGTGTCCGAGAACCATGCCATCTTCTATCTTTTTTAAGCCAAACTTTCTGACTTGAGTTTTAGGTATCCTTGGTTTTCATCTCAATACCTGATCCCTTGTGAGCCCTCTGAAACTGTTGGCCGATAGGGCATCTTGTCCACCTGCACAAAACAGTTTGCTGGCTCTGTGAAAAGTATGTCAATTTACCAGTTTGAAATGAGTTGTCTTTCCATTTCTTTGAACATCTTGTGAGGGGGTGAGCAGAGGAACAGACTTATCTCTAAGCCAGGCACTGCTCTGCACATCTCTATCATGCGGCATTTCAGTAGTTTCCGCTCTAAACTAATGGGACTTTTAGTCTCCACATAGGGAAATTTTCCTGCAGCCTAATTTAGGTCAGCACCCATCTTTGGATGTCTCCTGCTTTCACAGCAGGGCAACCAGAAGCAAACACAGCACCCCAGGAAAGCTTCCCCACAGCCATCTACGATGGCATTACAGTTATAAAGGATGGATATACTCTTCTTCATCCCATTTCTCATGCAGTCTTCCTCCTTTCCTCACTGCCGCATAGTGAGTGGGACCCACCAGGTAGCTCTACCCTGAATTTGGAGCACAGCCTTGAACGCATTGGCACTCTCATCTAAAACACCTAGGCACCAGCTGGTGCTTAGGCGTGCTCCAGAGCATGGCTTGGAGAAATGCTGAGGTGCTGCTACCCCAGCGTATGAACCCAGCCACCGAGCAGCCCTGGCCCTTGCAGCCACCACGAATGGTTGCTATATCAGGTGAAGAAACGTGCCCCAAAACCCTGTCTGAACGAGGACAGCCCAGCAGGGGACACTGGCAGCTTGCATTGTTCCTAAAACTTGTGCAGGCAGCAACCTGTAGGTGTCCTATAAGCAGCAGAGTGGGTGCCTGCAGCCACATTTAAGTCAGCTCTGCACCTCTCCCTCACAGACACAGCAAACACCTTGCACCTGTACCTGGGAAACTTTGTTTGAACCAGTGAATTTGGTTTTGCCAGCTTGTTATGCTGGAAGCATGGGATGCCATTGTCCTGCCTGGTCACACAGCAGTGCCAGCACGCTCCAGCACCTTGACTAGCTTAGCCACTCAGCCATCATTTGCTGGCTGGAGCTGGTGAATGAATCAGGCCACTTTTTGCTTACAGGGAAAGTCTGCAGAGAAGAAAAGGGATGCCTCACAGCAAACATCTACATAATGCAGCAGTGACTCTGCCTGGCACCCACGGAGTTTGCCTCTGTCGCAGAAGCCAGTAGCCCATGTACTGAGAGGCACTTGCAGATACCCACACATTAGGTCTAGTGCAAACCCCCTCTTGCTAACTGTCTGGTCACCAGGCATTCAGCATCACCTTGCAATGAGCTGTCAGTAGCCATTTTATCCTCAACCAGAAACTACATGTTAGCCTGCCTAAAGGCTCCACTGGATTTGGGAGCCTACGGGCCTGCGGCAAAGCCTTGCTGCCCACTTCCTCCTGACAATCCCTGGCCATATCAGCACAAGCAGGTGTCCAGCAAATCCAACCAGCCTGGATAATGCTGCTGGAACTGAGGCCATGGCAAAGCAGAGGCAGGAACTGCAGCGTCAGGAGTCAGGACTTCCCCTGACGATGCCACAAATGACAACTCAGCAAGTTCATTCTGCAGAAACTAGATAATATCAGCGCAAGGTGGTGGTTACTGGTAAAGGATCCTGTTCCTGAAGCTTAATCTGCGACGTGACAGGCTGCAGTGAAACCTCGCTGTCACACAGACCCAAACTGTGCTTTTGCTGAGACCCACATGGGCTTCTGGAAGTAGCTTCTTGCTGGTATTTCCTAGGAGCTCCAGCTCGCAGTGCTGGAAGCCAGGGCTGGAAAAGCCCATCAGCTTGCTAACACGGGGTCCTTTGTCTAGCAGAGTCCCTTGAGCTGGACAGGGATGTGGAGCTGTCAGTCCTACCCATGGTAACCCACCTCCTGCCTTGAGTGACAAGAGTTTTTTCCTCCTCCCCAGGGGCTAACCTTTCCCCAAGCCCCAGGGCACCCCGCTCACCTGCTATGCAGACAGCTGGACACAGGGCTGGAGAGAGGAAAGCCATTCCTTTACCAATGGGGAACTGGGAGCCTGTCTGCACAGAAACACTTAGAATGGCTAAGCTGTATTAAACTTGGAAGCGACTGAAGTGCAATAAAACCCTTGGCAGATGCTCTTATTTAGAATTAAAGCGGTCTTGGTACAACTGGGCTCACTGCCTCCACCCGGCAGGCCTTGCTCACAAAGAGCCCACTGCCTGCTCTGCCAAATGCATCCCCTGGGTTGGAGTCCACTTGAGTTGGTCACTCCATTTAAAAAAGCCAAACTCAAGTAACCCAGTTTAACTCAGCAGCAGGGCATCTGGTGGAGGGTCCTACAGCACCACACTAGCCCACTGCTTTTGCTAATTTGGATTAACTTCTTGCACGCCCTGACAGACAAACTCAAAGGCTCAGTGACATTAAGCTCTCTCATCCCACAACCACACACTGCATCTGCAGCCAAGCTCCAACCCAAACTTGGCCCCAGGTGATGCCTGGGCTGCAGAGCCCTGTTTTGGTCTGTGCAAGCTGCTCTCTGCCTCCCTGACAGCCCCAGCTCCTCCTCCTCCACCCTCTCCCCACGTGTGGGGTGAGGCGCTAAAATGTGCCTGTGCTGGGCAGGAGATCCAGCTGTGTGCAGGCAGAGCCACCGAGGCTGCCGCAGGCACCAAGGCTTGGGGGAGCATTGCAGGCACCAGCTGTGCCTGGAATTAAAAGCTGGTTGCAGTGGGGGAGCCAGCCTGAGCCGGCAGCTGCTCCCGGGCCTCTGCTCTGGGGGGCTCAGCCGCAGAGAACAGGCAAACCCCAGCCGTGCTACCATGGGTGCCAGCCCTTCCCGGTGGCCCTGCCCAGTGAAAGCCAGGGAGACCTCCTGGCTGCAGGAAACGGTTTTTTCCTCAGACATGGTTGGTGGCAGAGCGGCTGTCAGTGAGCTCCCTGCCAGCAGGGTTGGCTACACCTCTGGCAGCACCCACCCTGCCTGCCCCAAAGTCCCAGTTGGGAGATGCCCCCAGCCATCCCACCAGCTGCACGGTGCAGGGAGACTCATGCCCTTAACCAGCAACAAGCGACCCACCTGGCTTTGCCCTCTGGGGCAGTTTCCCAAGCCTAGCAGGAGCACGGTGCCTCCAGAGGGACAGGGGATGCCCATGGTCCCATTCCCACAGCTAGTGCCTGCCTCCCACCGGCTTCCCCCCATGGTCCAATTGCTGGCAACCAGTGATCAAAAATAAGCAAAAAAATGCACAAAGGCACAGGGAGCCACGTGATGTTTCCAGGCTCAGGGAAGCAACAATTGGGTTTTCTCATTTCTCTGTGATCATCCTGGCAGCACAAGACTTTTCCCCTGCTCCAGTCCTGCTGCCCAGCCTTAGGCCGCACCAGTGCCACCACTGCTCAGCGCAATCTAGCACCCATGGTAATCAAAGAAGTTTCCGTGTATCTTGGTAAATATCAAGGCTGGGGATTTCTGGGGCTTGTTTTCCAGCAAGTTGAGTAGAAGAACCAATAAGGACAAAGATAAATGAATACCTGCTGCCCTTGGCTCAAAATGAAACAAGAGAGGCAGGTCACTGCAAAGGTTAGTTAATACCACTTACCGCATTGTCACGGAATTGCCTTCAGCCTCTGCCAAGAAGGGCAGAGGAGGCAGTTTTTCAAACAGCAAGTGAGAAGAGTACTATGAAAAACTGCAAAGTAACAGCCTCCAAGCATCCTTTGCCCATGACTGGCCAAGGGCCGGGGGGGCTGGATGCCCTTGCCCACAGGGCAGCACACAGGGGCTGGTGCTTGCAGGAGGACAGGGGAACCGGGTGGGGAGAGGGTGAGAAGAGGAAGAAAGGAAGGGAGCCATGACCAAGCTTTGGGGAGCATGATGGGCTGCTCTGGGATGAGCTGGTTTCAGGAGAGAAGGGTGAGGAACTGGCAAGACTGGGGACCCTTGTAGGGAAACCAGGTTCCTGCTGCCCATGGGCCCTGCCACTTGCCAGGGGTTCGGCGAGAAGGGAGTCAGGCATGGAGTGTGGAGCGCTCACACCAACCTATGATAGCTGGACCCCCAGCCCATCACCCCTGCACTGCCTCAGGCCCGGTGCTTTGTGATGAAGCGGCACCTACCTTGCCCTGGGGAAGATGAGGTGAGAGTGGCTTTACAGAGGGAACTGGGGGTAGTATGTGAAGGACACGAGGGAGCCAGGACAGGCATCTGCCTAGGCTTCAGGAGAAATGTGGCGTCATGCCCTGGGGAAAAGGTCCTGCCTGAATTGGTGGGTGTGGGAAGGAGCACAAGGGTTAAGACCTGAATGCGGATCTCACAAAACAGGAAGCAGGTATGTGCTGGAGGGTGCTGCTGGCACCCTGGGAGTTATAGCTGGTGGTCCCAGTTGTCAAGCCACCTCAGGTATCTTCCAAGGAGAGGGGCCTGCAGATGAAATGGCCGGGAAGCACCAGTGATGCCGAGCAGGCGCACGTCCCTGACAAGAACTATCTGACACTGTGGGATGGCACCATGAACCATGGAATCACAGAAAGGTTTGGGTTGGACAGGACCTTTAAAGATCATCTCGTTCCAAGCCCCTCTGCCATTGGCAGAGTCATCTTCCACTAGACCAGGTTGCTCAAAGCCCCGTCCAACCTGACTTTGGACATCTCCAGGGACGGGGCATCCACAACTTCTCTGGGCAACCTGTTCCAGCGTTTCACCACCCTCATTGTAAAAAGTTTCTCCCTTATATCCAGTCTAAACCTACCCTCTTTCGGTTAAAAACTGTTGCCCCATGTCCTGTCACTACAGGCCCTGGTAAAAGTTCCCTCTCCATCTGTCTTATAAGGCCCCTTTAAATACTGCAAGGCTGCAACTAGGTCTCCTCGGAGCCGTCTCTTCTCCAGGCTGAATAACTCCAGCTCGCCCGGCCTTTCTTCACAGGAGAGGTGCTCCAGCCCATTCCCGTGGGCCTCCTCCGGACCCGCTCGAACAGGTCCACGCCTTGTGCTGGGGCGCCCGCAGCCGGAGGCACTGCTGCTCCAGACGGGCTCTCACAAACCGGCGCTGCGCACCGAGCCGGCGCTCCGGGACAGGCACCCGCGCTCCCTGGCACGGGCCGGCAACGGCGGAGCCGGAGAAGGCCCGGCAGCGGGCAGCTCGGCCGCTGCTCGGCAGCTCGGAGCGCTCCCCGGCCGCGGCCGCGGCA
>NW_010973368.1:3806540-3827279 GCF_000737465.1 Haliaeetus leucocephalus | reverse complement strand
CCGCCCGCACCGGGCTGGGGGCCCCGCGTCGTCCTCCCCGCCACGCCGCCTCCCCCTGCCCCGTGGGAGCGCACGGGCAGCCCGGCCCGGGGGCAACACCGGCCTTGGGGTGGTTCAAGGGGACGCACGCAAGCGGGAAACAGCGAGGCCGCGGTGGCTCCGAGGGAGCGGCACGGGAGAGCGGAGGCAAGGCGGAGAGGAGAGGTCGGCCGCAGGCGGCTGGCTGCTCCGTGCGCTCCTCTGGTCCCCAGTATGCGAGGACCGCGGCGTCCTACTGTGGTCTCATGAAAAGCCATTTCCAGCCACCGCGTGCGCTGGTTTGTGCGAGCACAAGCGAACTCTGGGATGCAACAGCCAGCGAGAAAGACAAGAGCGGGGTCTGCGTGCCAGCAGCTGCAGCGGGGCTGCGGTCCCCCGGGGCTCCCGTGCCAGCAACTGCGGAGACCATCTAAAAGCAGCTATGGGAGGGATCCACAGGCCTCTGTGTGTGTGTGCGCCCATCAGGACCAGGGGTTCAGCCTGATGACTGGCTGGACTGGGGGACGTGGGGCTGGCCGCAGCCTCACATCTATCAGGCTATCGGCTCCAGCACCACTGGCACCAAGCCCTGTCCCAGAAGTACACGATATCATCAGCTCTGACCTCGTAGTGGCCCACAGCGCACTCAGCACAGGATGCGTGGGTGTGCGATGGCCAGGAGGTGGCTGCTTGACATTTGAGAAGCGTCCCTTGCGTATTTCCAAGCAAATTTGCATCACCAGCCCTCGCGTGAAGGGGACCCAGGTGGGAGGACCTTGCCACAGGCACAACCATTGCTCTTTGGGTTTGGGAGCACTGTTCTGGCGTGGAGCAACATGAGCTGCACCCGGCATGTGCCTGCTGCTCCTGCCCATGGCCAGGAGAGGCCACTGTAATGCACCAGCCTGAAAGGCGTCCAGCAGGACCGCCTGTCTCATGGCAATATTTGTACTTCTGCCAAGCGGGGGTTGGAGAGGACACAGGCTACCAGAGTCAGGAACATCAAACAGTCCATCCCCTACAGGGACCAGGAGGGGTTTTCAGCCCAGGGCTGCACAGAGAGGGAGGCTTTCCCATTCAACACTCGCAGGCTGTGGCTTACAGGGCAGATGCCCAAACCCTCTGCTTTAACTTCATTGGGTCCTAGCCTAACCAAGTCCCCTGAAAAGAAATGCCCTAAACTGAGCGGCAAACCCCTTGGTACTGACTAAAATGCAGCAAAAGGCTGTTCAGAGGATATACAGGAGACTGGGCAAAATCCTATCTGGGCACTGCCAGGGCTCAGATAGCTCCTGCCTCAGCCTTGGCTGGAGTAGCTGAGCATTAAACTGATGTAGATCCACCACTCTGCTGCTGCCGCCGCCGCCTTTGCTAGCTGCTTCTAGCATGCTTGGTTTCAAAGGGCACTTTATATTTCTCTTTCAAGCCAGGTGTTTTCATAGCAGGAAGTTTTACTGCAGTGTGGCCATTTGCCAGAGTAGGGCCATCGCCTGCACCCGTGGCACTGCCAGTGCTGCTGGAAGGTGTGTGGCAAGTGGGTGAGAGTCTCCTCACATAGAGATGAGCGCACAGGCTCTCCAGGTGAGTAAAAAGCATGAGATGTCTGTGGCCAGACCATCTGACATCCCATGGGGAGCTCCCGCTGACCACCAAAGAGGAAACTGATACTTGCAAGAGCCTGGAAAGTCATTACCATGTACACTCTGCAGAGAGAAATAAAATCCTGAAGAGAGAAGCAGGCCCAGTAAGTGCTCTGCATCCTTTCAGCAGAGCTTGATGAGAAGCATCGTGTTCCTCAAAGTATAAAGATCGGCTCCTGACAGCAGCTCAGAAATGGATCGGGTCTGAGCCACTGCTGCAGAGTCCGGGCAGAAGGAAGCACAGTAAGACAGCTGCTCAGCTTCAAGGGCTGCATGGCAGGCAGTGGGAGCCGGGCCAGACACTGCTTTTCTCCAAGAGCTTTGTTTCAGGTCCTGTCCTTGCACATCCCTCTAGAGCACCTCAGCCAACAATTCCTCCCAGGGCAAAAACTTTCCCTGTAACAGATCCAACATGCTCCACACTAAATAAGGCAGCTGGCAGCATTTTGGGAGGTCCCAAAGACACAAGTTATGGAAAGGGAGGGGAAATCCAGGAAGAAAGTATGAAACAGGGAAAGGACTAACGTCAGATATCCCTGGAGGTTAAAGGTTGGAAAAGGAGGCTAGAGAAAAATGCACTAGAGAAGCAGTCATGCTCAGGGAAGACCTCCTCCCATGTTGTTATCACAGTTAGGCCAAGCTCATCTTCTCCCCAACACCACTTCAGTGCTCCTGGCTGGAGTGTGCATCTGTACCAGATGCTGAAAGCTTCCTTCACTTGCAATTTGCATCAAAGTAGCCTCATCCACACCAGTAATGGGTAGGACACCAACTGGAAGAAGACTGGGTGCACCACTGCTCCTCTGAGACAACCCTCAGTGGTGCCCATGTGTGAGATGGTGTCTGCCCCAGTTCAGACCAAGGCACCATCCCACTGCCTTCGTATCCAGAAGTCAGGAACACAGCAATTAGTGTCAGGGCTTTGTTATTCACATGGGGATGCTAACTCTTCCAGTCCTAGCATATGGAGCATACCCAGCTGATTATCTTCTCACCCTCCACACCCCTGGGCTCAGCACTGGCCAAAGCCCAGGGCAAGCTCTAGGAACTTTCCCAGCATTTCAGTTAGGGGCAAGGCTAGGACACTGCAGAAACCCAGAGGAACTGTTCTCCACCTCCTTCTACAAGGGGATCACTACCACAAGGACATTGTGACAGCTCTCCCATCTCTTTCTTATCCCTGAAAGGAGTTCAAACTGCTGTATTCAGGCCTGAAACAAGAAGGATCACGTAAGGATGAGATGGTCTCCCTGTCTCACACCTCTGCCTTTCCAGATGGCAAGCCATGCCCTGCCTGCCCTCTTCAGTGCCGCACCAAGCTACTTCTTGCTTAACAATGGTCAGAGCTGCCTCCAAGGTTCCTAGCTTCCCCAGGGTGAATTCCCCTGGCCCACAGCTGCTAACACAGAGAACCACCGAAAATGGCTCTGGGATCAGCTCCACCATCCCACTCAGCCATGAACGCACCCAGCATGGTCAGACCTGGCACATGCTGCTGCAGTACCGAGCTCTGGCCATTGCCCACCGTGGCCTGACCCAGACAGAGCACAGGAGGATGGTGTATGTAAAGGTAACATTTACTGAGAGATACAGAACTGAGTATTATGAAGGACATACATGGATGGAGAGGGTAGCGACACCACTGCAGAGGGTGGCTTGGACCCCCTTCCCAGCACGCCGGGGAAGGGGCCGGACACTACCAGACAAGTAACACAATGGAGATAACTGTGGCATATGCGTTTGTAACAAACAGACCATCATAACATACATTTCTATGGGATCACATCTAGTGATTATATAAATCCATATAGAGATCGCTGTATAAAAACTTTGTAAAAAATACTTTAAAAAAAGTGTAAAAATGTGCATTCAAAAGCACGGCCGACACGGACAGCTGGGCTGTAAACATTATACTGAGAGTGTGCTTGTGGGGGGCGCCTGCGCCACCGAGCCCCGACAGGCCTGCCCACCGGACGGGGCTGCATCAAGTGTTGCGGTTCTTGGGTTCGGGTTTCCCTCCGGAGCGTGCGCCAGGACCGGTGGCAGCCTCTGGGCAGGGCACCAGCGGGCACCGCGTGGCCACCACTCCTCTGCCTGCGGCCCCTGCTCCCCACAGGGTGCGTGGTCCTCGCAGGACGTTCTGTGGCGGCGTGGGTCCCTGGGGCTGCAAGCAGGCTGAAGGGCCATGATGAGGTATCACAGGGAGGTTGCCCTCACTGGCGCCACTAGCCCTGCTCCCGGGTTCAGCCTCAGAGTACATGGTTGACAGGTTCCTGATCTTCTCTGTCCCTATATTTGTTTGGTCCATAGTTCCCAAGGAAGCCCACTGGGTCCTGGCTGCACCAGGCCTGGGTGCACAGTTCTTCACACAGTACATACATTAGAGACCCCAGAAGACCCTGCGCCACTGTCTCCTCCTCCTGGCCCAGTGCCACCTTCACTTCTTCTCTAGCTGCTCCAGCAGAGGGTTGGCTTCACTCTCGGGTGTCTTGATGCTGTCTGTCCGCACGATGCAGGTGGGACGGTGCCGGTTCAGCATCAGGATCAGCTGCTGCCTCTCCTGTTTCAGCTCTTCTATCTGGGCCTTCAGCTCAGCGTTCATGAGCTCCAGACGCTCGGACTCCTAACGGGACAGAAACGCAACCGCGTGTGACTTTACTCCCAACAGGACGAGATACAAGAAGAAACAATTTGGCCAACAAGCCATCTCTGCTCAGTGCTGCCCCTCAGCCCCTGCAGCGCAGGAGCAGCCTGAAGACCTGCCAAGGCACCAGCTCCCTCCAGGCAGTGCATCCCCAGCCCTGCTGCCTTGCGTTACCTAGTGCCACCGCAAGGAAATACACTGCCACCTCCTAGGACAGGTCTCTGACGCACCACAGCAAAACCCTTGCCTGGCTGCTTTCCATGGTCTGGAAGGGTGTTTGGAAACAAACCCGCATTTAAGTTTTAACCCCCCCATCTGCAAGGATCTGCCCTTGTGAAATGGCTCCTTGTGCCCCTGCTGTGTCATTTGCCCACATCGTACCACCCCTTGCAGAAGAGCAGCAAGGTGCTGCAAGAGTTTTTCTGCCTTGGGGTCATGGGTGAGAGGGCATCTGGCCTCTGAACGGGGAAACCTTCAGGAATTTGGGCAAGGGGCCAGCACGCTGTTGGCTCCTGTCCTGTGCCATACTCCCACAGGTGCTCCTGCTCCAGCACTGAGGCAGGGACAGTATCAGCCCTCTCTCCCCCAAGCCCAGAACCCACCTCCAGCCCTCTCCAGCCCTGGTACCATGGGCACTGGGATGCCACCACACATGGCCACCACTTTCAGCCTCATGGGAAGGGGGCAACGGGCCTGTATTTTCCCAGATAAGGGCACAGGAGAAGGCGAGGCAGAGGGCCAGTTCAGAAGGGAATGTTGCCTGCAGCCGGGGCATCTTTCTAGGGATGTGCCCCCACCAAGGTCCCCGCTGTGCCCTGGGACAGGTCAGGCCACCCACCCGCTGCAGGAACTCCGTCCTCTCCTTCTTCTTGTTACGACATCGCGCTGCTGCTACTTTGTTTTTCTCCCGGCGCCTTTTCCTCCTCTCCTCTTCCTCGTCCAGCTGCAATGAGAAGGAGAAGCCCAGGTCAGAGCCGGCAGGTGTGGGGCAGGGCAGGAGGTACGGGTGACAGCCTGGCAGCCCCACCGGTGGCAGGACAAGAAGAGGGCTGGCAACTACCCATGCCAGTGGCCACCAGCAACATGGTCTAATCCTCACCAGGAACCAGGCGTGGTGCCATCACAGCCTCTAACTCCACTCTGTGGGGACATGGGGAGGGAGACCAGTGTGGTACCCACAGCTGGGGACCTGGCTGGCAGGGGACAGACAGCTCTTTGCAGAGCTGCTCCTGCCCTGAGAGAAGGCAGAAACAAGGGGAGTAGAGCCCCATGCCGCAAAGACAGGCACAGTTTGTCACACAGACATCTACAGGCACAGTTCCGTGAGCATAGTCATTCAAAGCATCACACGTGCAGCCAAGGGCGAGAAGCAGAGAAACCTGAAAGATCCCCCAGCTGGGCCTGGCTGGTCCCCCTTTTCCAGTACATGGGACTGCCTGCTGCAGCTTCAGTGCTGGCCGAGTCACAGGGCCACCACAGTAAGGTGGGGACAGGTCCCACATCCCCTGTAAAGAAGCAGGACATTGCAGTGCCTGCGCTGTTCTCCATGACTCAGTTGCTCTGCGCTGACTCAAACCACACAGGCCAGGCCAATAAGCCCTATGGGTTGGAAACCCATAATCAAAGTATTTAGGGATATTTACTACAAAGCCTGTGTAAATGGCCTATGGCATGCTTGCATCCAAGAACCCAAACCAGCTCCTTCAAGAAAAATCTGAGTGCTGGAAAGCCCTGCAAAGTCAGCATCCAGGTTACACTTTGTAGCATGACTAGAGAAGAAAAGGTCCCCAGTGCCTTCATCCACATTTGGCCTGGGACTCCAAAATTTGAGATGTCATACTGAACTGCCTTTTTCCTATCAACGGATAGCTGACAGCATACATCTTTTCAAATGCAGTGGCAGCAACATTTGCCTTACGAGCATTTCCACAGCCTATTTGCACCTTTTCTAAGGGCAGCTCCAGTCTGAGAAGGCAGGCACATCCCTCCCTTCATCCCTCCCTGAGTCAGTGTGGTTGAGGGACCCATCTTCTAGACGAGCCTCTCACAGCACACACTATCTAAACACCCTTGTTGCTCTAGCGCCTGGGCTTAGCCAACTCAAAACGTAAGTCAGAGATTCCCAATGCCAAGGCCACAAAGTGGTGGTGGCAGTGGGGAGCCACCAGATTACCCCACATGTAGGTACTCCAGCGGTGCCTGAAGGAAACGTAAGCTGCAGGTACCTTTGTCCACGGCAAACTGTGCACACCTCTAACATTCACTGAGTCCAAAGTCCACTAATCAAAACATCTTAATGTGATGTGCAAGGACAGGATGAAACATTGACTTGGCAGAGTTAAGGTGAAGAGGTACCTTAAAGTAAGCTGTATGACCAATATGCAGCATGTAGCACGCTTTAAAAGACAATGTCCAAGTTTTATAGCACTAATAGCTTTTGCATTTTCTCTACCTTACTTCCCAAGCACTATACCAATGTTGCTATTTTAGCTGGGGCTAAAATATTAAGCAAAGTCAGCACAAGCTATGCACAGACTCCCATAATGTCAGGCTGCCATCATTCCCTTTCCTTTGCCAATGCAGTGCCACAGATGTGGCAGGTGTTAGCAGAAGTGACCAGCAAGGCTCTAACTCCATGCTCTGCTGCCTTTTCCTCCTGGCAGGACCAGGATACCCTGCAGCAAAGGCACAAGCAGCTCTTACAAAATTTCCACACAGAGTTCAAGAGGAGGTGGACATCAGGGTAGCCACCACTCCCCTCCACACACTTACCAACCACTCATCTACCCCTTACATAGCTTCTCGGCCTTTTAGTTCAAGGACTATTAGGAGGGTGCAGACAGGGGATGTGCTCACAGCTCCAAAGCTCAAGAAACACACCCCAAACTTTCCTGCAAAGTACATCTTGGGTTGTAACAGGAACTGGAAGAGTAAACAGCAACTGCACAAGCCTCACAGTATCCCTGGGAACTGCCTGACACATTTCCATGCCCTGTTGCTCCATTCAGTGAGAATCGAAGAATAAGTGACCTGTCCCTGTCCCCTTCAGCTTCCCCACCACCCCACAGAGGGCCCACCAAGGGGCCGTGTCCTTTAGATGGGGTACAGATGCTCAAGGAGCATGGCTCAGCACAGATAGCAGCAGCTTGAACTCTTGGCTCTGCTTTTTGACCACAGCTCCTATAACTTCAAGCAAGCAGGTTTCCCCCTCTCCGCTTCTGCTTGATTTCAGTTCAAAAAAGTGACATGGCCCTGGTGCTGGGGCTTAGGACCCTACTCAGAGGCACGAGGAACAGCGATGGTGTATCACCCCACAGCATGTTTCAGTAGCTGATCTCCAGGGGAGCCCTGTGGGTAGAAGGTCTGGGGTTGCCTCCTGAATTGCTTCAGTCAGCAGCATCAGGGACCGAGGTGATCATCAGCCTGAGGGGCAGGGCTTTGTCCCAGAGGGAGCACCCCAGGCAGGTTTTGATGGCGGAGGAGCCCGGCAGCACCTGTCTCCAGCTGCCCCAAGAGGAGGGCAGCCTGCCCAGTGGGGCTGTCCACCACTCTGTGGGGAAGCCAGCACCCAGCACCCACTGGGTGGGTTTTGTGCACCAGGGACAAACACCCCAGTGCCAGGAGACGCTGGTCCCCCAGCACAGCAGAGAAACTGCCTGTGCCCCAGCTCGTGGGGAGCAGCCTGCCCTCCCGGGTGCCACACAGAGCATGGCATGCCAGTACCCAGTGTCCCCAGGCTCCAGCTCCCTGCAAGAGGAAAGCAGCTGCAGGCTGCATTGCAAAATTATGCGTGGGCAGCTTCTTGGCTACTCATGGGATAAGCAGCTACTGCTTCAGCTCCCCCAGGCTTTTGCTGCAGAGCCTGTGCCAGGGGCAGCTCCATTTGCTGTCCTCAACTCCTCAGCTTCACAGGCCATGCAGGGGAGGAACCGGCTGCAGGGAAGGTGGCTGTGTGGGGGCTGCCAGTGGATTTCCCCTTATCTTTCCTCCACATGGTGTCTCAACAACTGGCTGAAATGACGCTCAGCTCTTCCAGTACCTGCTGCGAGGCAGAGCTGCCCTGTCCCTCTTATACAGGGGCCAGTGAGACCACATCTCCATGCTCACCAAGCAAAAGCAGCTGTTGCAGGGCCAGCTCAGAGGTGCCCAAGGTGTCCCAGGAAAGGAGCTGTCCCCAGGAAGACAGGACAGCTACAGACATCCTCTTTCTTCCCCAACCCATGAAGGGAGGTAGGCATTGCACCCCATTTACTGCATGATACTCAGGCCAAGAGCTTGGGGCAGCATTTGACTTTAGCTGCCAACCCACAACTACTTTGCCCATAGAGGGACCAAAGCCATTAGCATCCCCAAGGCCCTTCTGATGGCCTCTCGCAGCATCCTAGCCTCAGTTCCTGCCATTGTGGAGCTGCCCAGTCCTTCCCCAGGTGATCTCCATGGGATGCTGCATGAGCTGACTGGACACCCCTTGGGCACGGAGCTCCTGTGCAAGGTGATCAGATGGACTTTATCATACCAGTTCTCCCTGCAGGAGTCCACTGCAAGGGGCTGGGGGAGGGAACTGGCACCCTCCCCGCAGGTGGGCCTGGGTGCTGTTGAGCTTTTGCCATAAGAGTTTGGCCAAATCAAGTGTCAGCACCATTTGGAGAGTGGGGTGCTCCCTGGAACTGATGTTTTACCCCCTTCAGCTCACAGCTCATCACAGGCAGCTTTTCACATCATCTAGCACCTCCTCCTGACGCCTCCAGAGAATGCACATCACCCCATCCTCACACAGCATCATCTGAGGTACCTTCAAGCAGCAGCAAATGCACTGTTCAGAACAGTTGTTTATCAGACCTTCTGACAGCAGCCACCACCCTCACTAACGTGGGGCCTCTGAACTGATGGGTTTCCACCTCCGTCTGCTGGCAGTGGGAGGTGCAAACACCACCACTACAGCAAGGGTCAAGGAGTCAAAAGACTGGACAACCAAGACATGAGACAACCATACAAGGAAAATGCTCTGCAACTGTCTCCCAAGTCCCTGCAGCCTGGTTCTGACATGCCAGCCTATGGTACCAAGCAGAAGCCGCCCATCTTCCCCGTCCCACCAGTCCCAAGGTGAAGCCAGGGCCCCCACCGCAAGCAGCAGGGCAGGGGTAGCCCCAGCCAGCAGCACCTGCGGTGCAAGCTGAATCCCTGCTGCCGCTCAGCACCGCTCACCCACACGCCTGGTCCCCATGGGAAAGGCAACACCAACACCAGCAGCACCAAGGGCTCATGTGCACCGGAGATGGGATGAAAGCATTGCGCAAGCCCTCTGACAGACTGCGCAGCTTCTCCTTTGGGTGCACACCCTGACCTAGGGGCATGTTGGCTGCGCCAGACCCCACTCTGCAGGCAGGGTTTGAGTTCAGCCAGCTGCCAATGGTTGCATGGGACTGGTCAGGTCTGGGACACTGAGGCTACCACTCCCAGCCCATGCCGCAGGGACAGAAATTCAGGCACGGGGAAGAGGCAGCTGGTGGAGCAGCTGCCAACACATGTGCACATCACCAAACAGGCAGCATGACATGCTCATAAAACACATTGTGGCCACCCTGGCAGGAAATCCAAGCACAGGCAGGAGAGAGACCTAGGCAGGTGCAGGCAAGAGCCCTGCAGGGCCATCTGCAGCCAGCAGACCCCAAGACTCACCTCACTTTTCACAGGCTGGGGTCTCTTCCCAAGCTTCACCTCCAGGAACTGGAGCGGCGAGATCATGGCCCCAATGTTGCGGATGTCAGCGTACTTCAGCTCCTCGGTGGTCAGGGCTGTGCTAGGTAGTCCCGTCAAGGGGCCGAGCCCAGGCAGTGCACCAGCCGTCAGGGACGGGTCGGGGATCTGCCCTGGCATCATAGCAGAGGAAACAGCTTCCTGGCCTGAAGGGAGAGTGAGACACAGCCCATTACAACCCAGTTACAAGGCCTCACAACACAGCACAAGCCAAATTTATTCTACAGTCCCATCACCTAACAGGCTGCGAACCAGGGAAAGCAGCCGCTCTTCCCCACGGATGGCAAAGGCAAGCACTAAGCAGAACCTGGGTGATAGAAACCAAAATATATGAATCCTGCTAAGAAGGATACACTACTGGTGTGTAGATCAGGAAGGGAAGAGACCTGAGAGGGAAAGCACTAGAAGAACAGGAGCTAGCTGCAAGGACAGTGATGTGGTCCCACAGACTACTGCTTTTGGCAGACCTTCCTCAGGCGAGCAGAAGATCAAGGCTTACTCTTAACTAAGTTTTGATTAATGTGTAGGTTATCAGGACAAGAAGAAAATGGCTCAAAGACGACCACAATATGCCTTAGGCTAGATTTCTTCTGGGCAGGCTCAGCCCGCTGGTCAGGGCTGGGACACAGCACACAGGGACCAGGGATAAAACCACAAGAGAAAAACCTGCCACTGAACAAACATCTCCCAGCACAGACATGAGGAAGCAAAGGCTGGAGGGGAGGGGAAATGGAGCAATGTGCAAAAGGCTTCTTCTACCAGCAAAGGAAAAAAGCTGCAGCTCAACTGAGAATAGGATCAGGACAAACTTTGGCAGGTCGCTCACAGGCAGAAGAAAGGGACTTACCAGGAAACATGAAGGACAAGCAGCTAAGAGATAAAGAAATAATATTATACCTAAAATGGGAAGCCCAGAGAACTGGAGCTGTTCTATCAGCCAAAAAGCAAAGGGAGCAGGTGGTTGTTGGCTACAGCACAAGTACATCCCTGCTTGTGTAACTGGCCTGGGACACTCACAAGTGACCCAGTTACAACATGCAGAGTCAACTTCTGTCCCCACAGCAACCATTCCTCCCCCACCCTCAACTCAACCACATGTTCCACTGCTCGTGCACTGCTCTCCTTGTTCTGCCCAGCCACACCAGTCCCAGCACGCTCCAGGAGCCTCCAGGCATCCACCCCATCCTGTCCCTGCACCAGGAGGCACCCATGCAGCGGGGACAGGGACCAGCGATGGCAGGAGAGAGAAACAGGCTAATGGAGTGGACCCAACATCTCACTGAGCAGCTTCCCACAAGCACTACAGCCAGTCACAAGGCAGGATTCAACGAGCAGTTGGGCGAACTCATGAAAGAGGGGTCCACAAAGGACCATCAGTCTGCACAAACTCCTGGAAGCTCAGACAGCACCAACTGCCGGAGTGAGGAGGTGCATTAAGCAAGGGATAACATGCACTTTCCCTGCTCTTTCCAAAGCATCCACTCTCAGCTGCTGAGAGACCAGGTAACAGGCAACGCAGACTTCAGGTCCAGGCAATACAGCTGTGCCAAGTAGAGGCACCCACGCATTGTCAAGCCAGCTGCCACAGTTGCTCAGCACTTGCCACCTTGGCGTGCAAATCTATGTCAGTACCCGGCTGAAAACTCAAGTAAAGCTGTATGTGAGACAGGACTGTTGGATCACAGAGTCACAGAACAGTTGAGGTGGGGAGGGACCTCTGGAGATTGCCTGGTCCAACCCCCCTGCTCAAGTAGGGTCAGTGGGAGCAAGTCAAACAGGGTTAATCATGACAAGCAGAGAAGTTAAGGATTTCTTGGCACTGGCACATCTCTTTACCTAGGATATTATTTGGTATATTTGTTCATGTGGAGGAACAGGAGATGAGCAGCAGAAGGGAAGGAAAGCCAATCATACAGGTTAGTCAAGGGTAGAGAGGCTAATGCAAGCTCCACAACTCCCAGCACAGGTGCTGTGCAAGCCATACTGGTGTGACAGACAAGGGGGTTTGCATCAGAGCGCACCTACAAGCTGCAATATGCTGTGAGCTGTCATACACTCTAATCTGCCACCAAAGAGGTCCAGGTGTTAGCATGAGATGTCCCCCAACAGAGTTTGCTCAGCAGACAGCAGCGGTGACCAATGGGACTTGAGAAAGAGCATGGAAAGCAAATGCAAGAAGACCATGACCATAAAGAGGTGGCAAGCAGGAATCCAGCCCTCTGCTCCAGTCGTCCTTCAGGAGGAGAGACCAGAAAGAATAGAGCAGGCTGGTGCTCAGCAGTGCTGGCTGGTATGCAGGAGGAGGAAGGTGGGCCCAGGGAGGTGATCTGCACAAGAACATTAAAGCCTGAAAAGGAGAAGATGGGAAAGATAGGAGAGATGAGTAACTTCTGAAGCAAAGTGATACTACCTGATGAAATGGACTTCTGCCCATTTGGTGACAGAAGAGAAAGAGAAAATACTTGGTAACGATACTTGACCTCAGAAAAGACTAGGCATCAAATTGTTGAGATTGCAAGGACCTAAACTGATCCAAAATATTCATTCTTCCATAGTGATCTCTAAACCAGCCAGCTGTAATTCTACATCTGCAGTGGCTGCTGTGTACAGTGTCAGGAGATGCCCACTTGCAGCAGGGCTCTGAAGCTGCACACTACCTCCCTCCCCTTCCTTTCAGGCCCATACACAGCTAAGATGCTTCAGTCCTCCAGAAACTGGGCACCATCCTACCCTAGGCTGCACTCCAGATAGAAAAATGCAAAAAGTTATTTGGGGACTGTGCCTAAATCCCTACCATCTTCCTCAGAGACTGTCCCTCTCCAGCAGGAAAGCGCCAGGCCAGTGAGGTGGCATGGCAAAGGAGAGGTGACTCCAGAGGCTCTTCCCAGGACATACTGCCACAGGACTCAGCTGCGTGGAGTTAAATTCAGTCTACCATTTTGGGATAGCTGGACACACTGCAGAGCTAGTCATTTCCCAGCTGCTGCCACTAAGACAACATGCTGTGGCACCGGGGAAGAAGCCTGCCAACAGCAGCACACCCTGGGCCAGCTGCTGCACTCCCCCTCCCCAGCAATCCCATAGATGTCCATCCCCAGCTTAAACAGTCTGGGCTTAAGTAAAAATAATTTAAAAAAAAAATAGTAAATGAACACCCTTTTGAAGTCTCCCTCCTGCAAATACCACATGTGAGCTGCTATGGCACACACTGATTTGGGGCCCTGACCCACCCTTTCACAGGCTTCAGGCTGGGAACTGACTTAAGCCCAGCACGGGATGCCTAAATCCATTCTGGACTTGGGGGACCTGGTTTTAATTTGTTATCTTCCACTATGACATCCAGCTGGCAGCACCCAGGTGCTGGGCTGGATAGTCCAGGTCCTCAGCTAGACTGAATTCAGGGTCACTGCAACTTATGAAATAAGGAGGGAGGAAAAATCTGTTCTCCAGACTGTAGGACTACCTGGCCATCAAGCACACCCCTGCACTCCTGAGCCTGGGGCAGCTCCCCAGGGACAACTGGCTAAAGATTTGAGAAAACATTGTGTTTTCTCTGGCCCACTTTTTCTCTCTACCTCTTTGATCTGGTAGCTTAATATGCCTTGAAATAGCCTCTGTACCAGCATGACATCAGGCATAGGTTGGAGTGAAGGAGCTGGCCCAGTACTTAACATGCTCTAAAAACTTATCCTAGATCCAGGGACGGCACTGCCAAAGCCCACATCACACCTGCATCAGTGTAAACTAAATCTAAAGCTGTTGAAACCAAAGCACCAGGAGCCACCTGGAAGAACATGAACCTGCACATTAAGATGAGCTGAGAAGTAGGTGGGAAAGGGGGAAGTGACTTCTACAACCAAGATCTTGCTCAGGGGTCGGGAAGCTCAGGAACACATTGAGAGCTGCCAAGAGTCAAGCTGAGTTAGACCTTGGAGAGGAACGTAAAGCCATTCCCAGCAGAGCTATAACCATGGAAATGAGAAGGGAACAAGGAGAGATGCCATCCCCCTCTGCACAGCAGGGATGCAGTGACAGATCACCCTGCCCAGCCCTCGATGCCCCTCAGTCCCAGGCACTGTCACTCCCGGCCGATCGGAGGGACTCTCTTGTTCCACTCCTTTTGCCTCTTCCTCCTGTAAGAGAAGCTTTCCTTTCATCCCAAGTCCCAGATACTTTCACCTTCTTTTCTGGTGAACACTAGAGGTAAGAAGTTGTATTTCAATCATGTCAAAAAAGCCAAGGCATGTAATTCTGTTTAATACTTTGGTCTTCTTCCCGAGGCCGTTACCCTGGAAAACATTGATATGCCTGCCTATAGCTTCAGCGTATTTCTACCATGTTTGCATGGTAGGGCAGAAATAACTTTGAAGTTCAAGATCTGAGTTTGACTTTTAAGTTGCAGTTTTTCAATAGCCATGTCTTGCTGGATGGGGTGAATACGGCTGGTGCCTTGCCAATTCCTAATTCCTTTCTGGATATTCCCTTGCAGTGTTTATTATTTCTAAGGCACTTGAACCAACTCACTTCTGTATTCCTTCACTTTCTAACACAGTGCTTTAGCTGGGATTCTTATTAGATTTTTTTCTTTTCATAACTGATTATTAACACAGTCTTTTTTTCCTCAATGCCGGGCAGTCTTTCAATGTCCCCTTACACGAGCCGAGAAACGTTGTGTCTTCAGTAAAACCTAGCTTTCTGGTCTCCTGCAGCTGAACCACACAATTCCTGCATTGTATCAGCTATGCTTTTTCACATAATGAAGCCAACAGCAAAGCAAAGCAGCGAGGGGAAAGAGAACGTGCAGTCTTACATCTGACACTGGGATCTGCGTGACGCCAGCTGCTCAAGTTTACATTCACCGTAGCTGTGGCTTCTGCGCTGATGCTATTCATCATTTCATGCCACGACATCAAGATGCTCCAGAGTGAATTATGAGACAGAGAAGGCTTTCTTAAAACTTCAGTTCAGCGATGAGCAGCTTGTGTCATTCAATGCTCTCTTCAACAACTATCCTCACAGCAAAAATCTGGTCAACACGTGATTTCATGGGTCAAAATTCAGTTTGCATTTCCTTAGCTTTGCCTCTATACTCCCCTTGTTCCGGTTAAAATGCTGTAACACAAGACTTGACCTCTTGCCGAAATGTCTGTAAACCCTCTTAATTACTACAGTCACTTTTGCATCCTTGCTTTGGCACTGTTCTTGTTGTGGTCTTGGTCAACCTCAGGTCAACCTCAGTTATTTTATTTAGCAGTCTCATCCCCAAAAAGCTGACAACAGTACAGCTTCCTTTGCTCACCTTGGTTTTGCTGCATCTTTCCCATCAGTGATGAGTGTTTCTGTGTTTTGTCCCCCAATTATGTCCTTACGGTCAACAGTCTGTGACACTGGTTGATTTAGTAATTCTTAAAGGCAGCACCCATTACTCATAGTTTTTCTCCTATTGCCAGGGTCTGCTATCTTCCGGAGCCCGTGACTTAGTGAGAAGCTTAACTAAGTTGTTACTGTCCCATACTGTTGCTCAGCTTCCTCAGTGAAACTGTCCCTGCATACACTCCTATTCTTTCTCCTGCAGTTCTAATCTTCATTTGCTTGGGGCTTTTTTTCTTCCCATACTGGTTTTGCTGTAGCTTTTTCTGGGGACTCTTTTTGTTTGTTTGTTTGTTTTTTTAAGGAGTTGATGTTTGCACAGCAGTTATGGCATAAATCTAACGTGTGTAGGCATAATCCACGTAACCCAGTGTCCCCAGGGGCTTGTACTCCAGTTCCTAGCCTGTATTCACACCCCTCCTGCCACCTCTTCAGTACTATTCTTACCCACAGACTAGAACTGGCACAGGAATGCCTACCTGTGCTGAAACCATACATTCATTTCCCTGTGCAGAAATGGCCACTGTTCCCCCAGGACCATCCTATGCATCCTCACTTACCCAGAGGTGCTGTTTGCTTCTTTATAAACCCAAAGCAGTTGCTGCTGCTGTGTCAACAGTATCATCACACAGAGAGGACCACGACAACCCAAAGCAAGCTCCGACAGTCACACTTCAATTTAAATTGCCATTACTGTCTTATCTCTGTTGTCAGCTTCCTTGGCAAGTGAGGGCTGTTTGCAACCTTATTTTCGATTTTGCTGTCTGTAAATCATGGTTTCTTCCAACATAAGGTATTTTATACTGTCTGACATCTGCAATGGTTGATCCAAGTACCCTTCCAATGCTCAGAGAGCCAGTCTAGCACCTAATACTGCCAGCCAGCAGATTCTGACACTCTGTAAATACCAGCATGTTTCTCTTTTGCCCATGTTAAGTGCTGCACTAAGGCAAAGTCTGTCCTACCAGCCCTTCTCCATGCTGCCTGAAAAACCAAGGCCATGCTTGCCTGTTGTCCTCTCACTCCAGGCTCGACCTGGGTACCTGCCATTACTTGTCAGCTGCCACACATCGGACCACTGCCAAAGTCTGCAAGCCACCATACAAGCAATCTTTGATCTCCTCATCAGTGTGTTAGCACTTAACATACTATTGCCATTTGTATGTACTGTCTTGGAGCACTTAAGTCACAGCAATTAGCCTTTCATCTGCTCCTTGCCAACAGGCAATAATTCTGCTGTGGAGATCAGAAGTAATGCTACCATCCATGAGAAGCAGCTTCTGGTTCCTTAGATTTTACTATGGCTTTATTGTCATTTTTCACTTTTTTTAGCTCCTGGCTATCAAGTTCGCTCAGCCTGCATGTCATACATTGCATCTTTCTAGTTCCTTCTGTTGGCAGAAGGATGATTTATATGAAAGCCCTTTCCTGACATCCCAACTTCTCATGCCCCAAGAACGTAACTTCCTAAACAAAGACAGGGCAGTTGCCTATCACTCCTTTGAAGCACAGAGCCACTTGCTTTTTTTCTATCTGGACTCTTCTGGCTGGGGAGACTGCAGCATGCTGAGGGTCACTGGAGCCTACAGACCTCCCTCCACTTCAAGGTTCAGCCCCCAGTGAGTGCCACATTAAGCACAATGAAGTTGAAGGCAGAAAGCCACTACCCCATATTCCCAGTGCCACAAGTACCTAGCCATGCAATTACAGTTTTCTTCTGTTGTCTAAAATGCAATACTCTCCCATTGCCACACAAATGCCATCTACTCCAGAGGAGTCTGATGTATCTAGTTTTGATTAGTACCTTACAGCAGGTCCCCCCATCTCCTGTCTAGCTTCTTCTGGTCTGCATTGTTAAAAGCAGTCACTTGCAGTGCCAGAGCCAAAGGCCACACTGGTCAGTATAAAAGTTATTTGCCAACCATCAGAACACAGCAGCAGCCAAGCCCTTTGGTTGTAACCAGTCTTTTCAGATACCCATGCAGTAGTGCTGACAAACATGGACTTTAACAACAGCCACTGTGCATTCATTCATTCATCTGCTGAACCTGTTGATGCCAAGGAACCCACCACCTGTAGTGTACTGAAGAGCTGCAGTGACACCCACTGGGAAAAAAACTGTGCATGCCCTCTATTTATCAAGGACCTAACATAACTTAGTGTTTTATGGCATCAGGGAGATTCCCCTTTATTTAAAGGCCAGTTTAAGGCACGATCACAGCATGGCTTACCAAGTGCACTGAGCTGCAGCATGCCACTTCAGTATGCTAAGACACCATAGTACCTCACTACCTCCACACTCCACTTCCATCCCAAGAGGAAGAGACAGCTCCTACAACCAGGCCCTGAGTTTGCAGGGCCAAAGAACCATCTGTGCCCTTCCCACAGACAGCCCCAGCTACTGCCCTTGCTGTTCCCTTCCTCCCACAAGCAACCCCACGTGGTGGGAGAAGAGCTGCAGGGTTTGTGAACACCCATACATGTAATGTCCCATCCCTAACTCCCAAGCTCCAGCGAGTGAACTGCAGGGCCACAATACTGAAGAAAGGAAGGAGCTGTGAAGGACAGTTGCTGGGGAGATGGAAGTCTAAACCCATTTTGTGAGTGGGAACAGTCTGGCTCAGTCCTGCACATCTAGTTTCACACAGATGGCATGAGGAACATCCAAGTCATTCACAGACAGAAGGCTATGAAAACCTTTCTGGAAACCAGAATGCAGAGAGCCTTGCTGCCTCCCGCTTCTCCATCAGGAAGGCACGCAGCTCCCTGCACTGTACCCACAGGGCAGCCCGGAGTGGACAGCCTCTCCTCAGCAGAACTGCAGTTTTGCAGCCCCCCACCCAACTGAGTCCCACCATCAGGCCCCCCACACCTGCCTGTCTGATGCTTTCTCTCCTTATCCCCATTCTGAGGAGGGGGGATTCTGGTCCTCCAATCCTCAGCTTTAGAAATACCCCCCCCCCACCTTTGCCATTAGCAAAGCAGTCAGCTCACAGTCCTTTTTCCCTGAGCATTTTCCTCCATACCTTCACAGGGTAGTAAAAAGCTCTAGTTTAGCATTACACTGCCCCCACCACTGCAATGCAGCGATTGACTTGTAAGCAACCTGTGACAGCAGGGTTTTGTACAGCACCTAGCATAGCAAGGCTCCTCTATTGCAATAATTAATTGCAATAACTGCAAACAATCGCAATTAATTATCACAGTATTACTATTAGAGATTGCAATTAATTATTTGTGGCAGACATTTAATAACGCTGTACCACCCACTGGACGGCAGTACAGAGCAGGAAGGTAAAAGCTATCCTATTTCTGCCTGAAGCAGCTCAAAGGGATTTGAGGAGGAAGGAATATCCTGGTCTGAGCTAGGCTGCAGCTCAGACACTGAGGCTAACGACTGACTTGCTGAAATCCCCCAGGACCTTCCATGACCACATGTGGTCAGGGCTGGAATCTTCTTCAAGAAGACAACCCTACTCCAGCACAGAGCTCTGCCCTCAGGGGCCAAAGATGGCCTCAATGATGAGAGGCCCCCCCTACAAACTCCTCAAAATTATGCCCTGAATGCCAGGGTCATCCACAAAGACCTCTAATCCATATAAAGACCACCTCTGGCTAGTTTGCAACAGCCCTGCTCAGCTGAGAGGCCCATATAGACCTTTAGCTCCCTGGCTGCGTATTAAAATAGCCTGCAATGTTTGGATTGATACTCTGGACAGTCTGAACAACTAAGAAATCCATGCAAGCAGCCAAAGATAGAGGGCATCAGGTTTGCCATGCCCGCCGATCCTTGCTGCGCTGGCACTGCAGGACACATGCAGGCTGGCACGGGGTCCATGCCACACACTAGGGCCAGGTCCACAGGGAACTGCCTACTGCAGTGAAAAGAGCCTCTCAACAGCTTCACGCTCAAGACGCTGCGTGCTGCCAAGTACCTGGCCCAGGCAATGCAGCTGAAGTAGCAAACACTAGCACAGGGAAGGAGACAGCAGAGCAGATGCTCAGTCCTGCCTGTGCTTGAGCAGCCTAGCTGGACACACTGCTCGCATGGAGAGGGCAGGAGGAGGAAAGAGGTGTGAGGGAGTACCTACTCTTCCTTGGCAAGGACTGCAGGACAGAGACCTTTGCATCCTGTAAGGACAGAAACGCTCAACGCTCAGCCGTGAAGAGGAGGGAGAAGCATCCATAGGTGTCTCAGCAAGGAGACAGAGGCAGCAACCTGCACATTAACTCTCAGCAGATCTTGTTAATCCCCCAGACCCCGGGAACCTGGGACAACCAATAGCTGCTTGACATAGGGACGGTTTGGACAGCAGGTCCCACACCCACCCACTCACCCTGCAGATGGGCAGGTTTTTGGTTTTTTTAAATCCCTAGGAGTCATACTAAGAATCCGACCTCCAACAACTGGCATTCCCAGATGTCCCCACACAAGCACTCACCAGCAATTTCCCAGTGCAGACTCTGGCAACAGCCTCCAGCCTCCAGATAGAGTTTTTCATGCAAGTTTTCTTGAAACTAGCTAAAAAATCCTGGTCTGAGCTGCAGAAGCATTTGTTTCTGCTGAGCTCTCGGAGTCCAAACACACACACACGCACACACACACAGTTTGGCAGTGGTTGTGTTCCAGGGCTGGTAATACAAGCCATGGAGCAGGCTGCCAAGACAAGCAAGAGAACGAGCCAGGCCCCGTTTCATTGGCCACCATACGCTGCATATGGCCCTGGAACCAGCCAGCACAGTGTTCTCACCCTCCTTGAAGGCATAGGAGACCCTGTGTTTTCAAATACACCTCCACAGGGCCTTCATTAAAGGAAAATGGAAACATAACGTGGCTCTTGCTCTCTTGGTATTTCTCCCTTTCCCCCAATTTGCTCTCAAACCCATTTCCCTCCCATGGAAAAAAGAAAAGCGCCTCCTGGAGCAGACCGTGCAAAAGAATGCAACTTCCATTCAACTCCATGCCTGACTGCTAAAGCGGGCTCGGGACGGAGCGGTGGGGGAACCTCCAGGGCCCCTTTCCTTCCCAGGGCCCCGCGGGCTGGGGGCACGGCTCACCGCAACGCCAGCCCTCCCCGCGGCACAAACCCGGCGGCCGGAGGGACTCCGGACCGCTCCCTCCCCGGCGCGCCCGGCCGACAGGTGAAGCGGAGGCAGCGGAGGGCACCCCAGAGCGGGGAGAGGCCGCTCCCCGCCGCCCCGGCAGCGGATCAGGGCGGGGGCGGCAGCCCACTGCCAGGCACCCCCGCAAGGCAGCCCTAGCCCCCGCGCCTCGCTGGCTGCGGGGGGGGCCGCCCCCCCCTCAGCGCC
>NW_010973368.1:3780892-3806530 GCF_000737465.1 Haliaeetus leucocephalus | reverse complement strand
TCCGCCCCCGCCCCCCCTCGGCCCCCCTGTGCCCTCCCAGCAGGCAGCCCCTCCGCACCCCGGCACCTCGCACCCCCGACCGGGTGCGGGCCGCCCCCCGCGCCCCTTTCCGCGCTCTCCCCCGCTCTCCGCTCCGCGCCCCCCCTCCAGCCCCCGCGCACGCCAGGACCCGGTCCCGGGCAGCCCCGGCGACCCGGCCCGGTGCCGCCGCAGCCCTGTCCGGGCCAGCCCGCAGGGGCAGGCTCTGTGCGGAGCCCCCGCTCCTCAGTCCTGCACCTGGGAACAAGGAGGCAAAGGGCCAGCGACAGCGGCCAGGGCCCCCCAGCGCCCGCCCCACCTCACCCAGGGCAGCAGAGACACAGGGGCAGGGAGGGCTGCCGGGCAACCCCTCTGCCTTGCGGGGAGCGAGCTCCTCATCTCATCCCACCCCAGGCTGGCCTGCTCACGCCCCACATGATGCTGTCTCCCCTGTACACGGGTCAAGGGCTGTCGGCCCCAGCTCTGCCAGTCCTGAGGAGCCAGGAGGAAGCAGGGGGGGTTCAAGGCTCCCCTGCCCGGCTGCTTTGGTCTTCTTCCCTTATTGTCACTGGGACATCCCAGGAGGGACATTGCCCGGGGCACAGGCGTGCTCATGGTGCCCCCTGCTCTAGCACCGCGGTGTCAGGTGGAGATGGGGGAGCAGGGGGCAGACTGGGGCCTTCCTGATAACTTGTTTGCATGGATTTGAATTATCTCCTTCCTCTTTCTCCCTAACATTGGCCTCTTCCCACCTGCATCTGCCAAACTGTTCTGGGAAGTGAAGCTCTGCACAGCTGCAGGGCCATGCTGGACCTGCCACAGGTACTGCATGCTCCAGGGCTGTCGCTCCTAAAGCATTTCAGGACAGAAACACTCCTTTTTCTTTAGAAAGAAAAAATACTAGAGTGGTTAACAAAACCGCCGGGCTGAGCGGCACTACCCAGCTCCCTCTGCCTGAGCCTATCCCCAAAGGAAATGGGGAAAGAGGAGAGTCGTGTCTCCCAAACAGGATGAACCACAGTGAGGTCTCACGACCAGCAAATTCCTCTGAGACCTCTTGTGTGTCCCTGTGCCCTGTGGGCAGGTCATTACAGACAAGAGGAGTCTGTCGTGGAGCTGAGCAATACTGCCGTCTCTTTGACCTATCCTCCCCACCTACCCAGCTGCACAGAAAGGCACCATCCACCCTACCTTGTGTTCCTTCTCCTGGCTTGTCAGTCATTGTTTCTTTTCAGCATTCACCAATTTCATTTCTTTTCACCACAATTCATGCTATTCATCATCCACAATGTCTCACCACCAGCACTTCCAGCCTTGTCCTCTTCATCTGTGTCTCAGCCAGAGAAAGAGAATTCAGCTGGAGACCTGGGACTGAGCAGGAACAGGGGACCAGAAACGCTGCGTTCAGTATAGGATATACTTTGCCCAAGTTGTCCTACAGAAATAGGTAACAGCCAGGCTCGGCAGGATACTGCACACATATTCTCATTCCTATTCT
The DNA here is from genome assembly GCF_000737465.1 of Haliaeetus leucocephalus. Lineage (NCBI taxonomy): Eukaryota > Metazoa > Chordata > Aves > Accipitriformes > Accipitridae > Haliaeetus > Haliaeetus leucocephalus. Next base: position 3,805,014 of record NW_010973368.1, on the reverse strand, counting down.
CCTCATGCTGTTGTTCTTTTATCTTTTTGTTTTCAGAGAGGCAGAATACTTTCTCTACACCTTTGCAATAAAAAAACCCCAATATTTCTTTAATCTTGGCAGCTCATCTTGGGGGGAAGGGAGAAGTACGACCTGAGATGTATTTTTCCCCTATGCATTCCTTCACCTTCCTATATCAGATAGGACAGACTTTTCTAGGGCCTTAAGCTGGAGGGATCCCAGTGTGGCTGACAAACAGTATCTCTCTCTAGCAATTCACACAAGTTGCCTTCAGGGCACAGCAGCTCCCTCACAACTGCTGTGTCCTGAGGGAAGGGAGAGGGAAAACCAGGGGGATTTCGGAGGAGGCTGATGACCTGGCTGAGCAAGGTCCAGTCCAGCACGTGGTTCCTCCTGCAGCCCTCTCCTGCCCTGGAGAAGGTGGGAAAGTGCCATTTCCCCTTCTCCACTGGGGGCTGGAAGAAAGACAGCTCTCTCTGCTCTGTCTTCCACTGGTTTTCCCTTTTTCATTTCCCTTTCTAGAGTGGGCAGAGCTGGGAGATCTCATTGAAACATAGACACCTACAGCCCCAGCCTCGAGTACTGACGTCTTCACGTGCGCTCTTCCCCCACCGGCCAGCCCCCACAGGACAGGAGCAGGGACCCCACACCTACCAGTCTGTATATGACCAGCACTCACAGCATGTTTGCAGTGAACTGATTTCAAAGATGTGTACCCAAGACTGCACTGAAGAAGGTCGGGAAGCAGGGAGGTCAGGGTATAGCTGAATCCCACCCTTTGGCCTACAATGTCTTTCCTTCCCTGCTTCCCCTCTGCAGGTCCTGGGAGCAGCTGAGCCTCCATTATTATGATAATCCATGTCAGTCCTAATTGGGACTTGTTTAACTTAACTGTTGAGAGCTTAGTTCCAGGGAAGCATCCTTGCTTGGGACAGTGCTTACGCACATATTTAAAGGGACAAACTTGCATCATTCTTTCTTGAGTTGGGAACTCTTGTCTCACAGGGGAATTTTCCTTGTTCTTGCAGCCGCCTGTGCTTGAACTGTTCTTTTCCCAAGCTGGGTTTTGCCTCATGTAAACACCAAACATGTTTACTTTTCAGATAGTTTCATTCGGGCTAGAAAAGGCATAAGAATTCATTGAGAATTTGTGGCTTCAGTGGGTAAAAGTGAACAGAAAAGTCACCAGCAACAGGCTGCTCGCCGAAGGATGCAGAGCGGTCGGGTAAACATGGCTGGCCCTACCAGGGCTGGTCAGTCTTGCCACTGCTGTGGAAACATGCGCTGACAAAGACAAATTAACAAAGTGGGAATGGCAGCATCTGCAAGGGAGACAGGAGTGGCTGAGAAAAAAGCAAAAGTTCCACTGCAAAGAATATAAAAAGCTGTCGGTACCTTGCCACTTGGAAGATGGCTTTCTCCTTGGACGAAAGGGATAATTTGCATATTTTTGTCCAAAGTAAAGTGTGTGGAAGGTGAAGGCTCATGGATGTGGAAACACAGCCCCTGCAACACAACACAGGGCTGGAAAGTTATCAGGAACAGAGCAAACTCTAGAGCAAAAACAGAGCTCCACCAGCAGAGGAGTTTGATTGCAAAGGAGTTGCGCTCAGTCCTTGGGAAAAGCCTTTGCTTCTTGCCTGCCAGCATGTGTTTCTCTGCCTTCCCCACGTGGATGAACTGTGCAGCTCATCGGCCGGATTCAGGCCTAGGCCAGGATGCCACGTGATGGCACTGCAGCCATCCCTGTCCTTCTCACCCCTCTCTTCTGGATTGTCTGGTGGCCCTCTCACAGCAGGAGTGGCTGCTGCCTGGGGCAGGCTCGTGTCTTCTGACGGTGGGCAGGGGAGGCAGAGTCAGTACTGATCCATCTTGCCAGGTTTCTCAGCATCACTCTTCCTGTTACAGCTCCATCCGTGGCACAGTGATGAGAGCCAGAGTGCTGATAAGGCTCCTGAGGGTCCCTGACATGTAATGTGCCATGTCCTCCAAGCGCACTGAAAGCATGTTTAAGACCCCAGCAATGACAGTCCTTTGTTTGCCCTCTGCACCCTCCTGATACCACCATCAGTGGAGATGAGCTCACAGTAACCTCCCTGGGACATTCTTGGCTGAGAAAGCCAAAGATACACTAGACCTAAATATTTCTGCTGCACATCCAAGCGCAGTTTTATGTGCATGATATTAATTAATATTCTAGGCCTAATCAGGATGTTAGCCACTCCAGTTCATCTCCTTTCTGTAATACCTTCAGGACTGACTAGCCCAACAATGTGCACATGGGACATGCCTGACAGACACAAAGCCACGTTGAACTCCTACATGTAAAATTCCCTCCCGCATTGCCTCTCCATGCAGGCTGACAGGGTTAATGATTCCCCTTCCACCAACTGAGGCTCAGAGAGCTGTGCTGTGGCTCTGCTTAACTGGGATTCCTCACACTGGCTCCTTGCTCTCACACTTGCCAACATTTGCTACATGAAACAGTGCTTTTCATCTGTCACCCATCCACCTAAATCACCCAAATCCTCATGAATCTGCTTCCCTTTTTCCTGACCTGTGCCTTCAGTATTAGGATTATCTGCAATCCTGATGGTCAATACTGAAAACCATCCACTGAAGGATGCAACCTAGGACTTACACGTTCAAACTCCTGTAAGTCAGAGTACAGTACCTATCTGCAGCAAGAAAGAGCTTCAGCCTGCAGGGGAGGGTGGCGGTGATGCAAGTCAAGACGTAGCTGCCCTTCGGCCACCTCTGGCTGCACGTCATACCATCCCCACCGGCCACAACTCAGTTCTGATTTAGCTGTTCCCTTCATGCAGCCCCACCTCATTTCTAGTCTGATTTTTCTTTTTAAAAAGTTACTTCCAGTCATTTTGCAGAATTGAGCTGGGGAGCAAAGAGACAAATCACACAAGCAGTAGGAGTGGGAGGATGGTAAATTGCCCTCGAGTCACTGGAGGAAAGCGGCTGGGTCTGGGCTGGTGGCAGTGCTGAGGCCAGAGCAGTCACCGCCACAGCAGTCAGACAGTGCCCTAATGGACACAGGCTGATGGGCTGATTGATCCCCAGGCTGCTTGTTTATAAAAACAGGACTGATTAGATACCAGGGCTGGCAAATGCTGTGCAAGAGCTTGTCTCTGACAGTGCTGAATCCTTAAGTTAAATAATCTTTATGTTGGACAGTTATGGAATAACCTCTCCAGAGAGGAATTTCCTTCTTATCTTTGTCAGTTAGGCATTGGCTTAGACTTTGAAATATATAGTCTTTCCTAAAAAGTCATAGTCTTATCTAATTCATATCCCTTCTCCATTTATCTTCTCTGTAAACTGACATGATGCGTTCCTTGCAATCCCTGCTCATGTGGAAGGGGCTTCATCTTTTTAGTAACTTTAACTGCCTGTATCTTCCCTATTTTCCCCAGCAAGGGTGTAGAGAAGCACTCAGAGTATTCCAGCTGAAGGTCTATCCCAGATTCACTCAGTGGCATTACAGTATTCTCTGGATTAGTTTCCATCCTACCATAAAGCCACCCCTGCATGGCTCCCAGAAATGAACTGCTCTGAGCCTTCAGGGCCTTTGGTTTCTACTTATTTGCAGTATTTCAGCAGTGCCAGCACAAATCACCTTGTGGCCGCTTAGCCTCGTCGAGAAGTTCCTGTGAAAGACACTGCTCCCAGCTTTTTGAAAATCCATGTCCTGCTGTTACTTCCTACAGCAGGAAACACTCCATAACTTCTAGCAGCTCCAGGAGCATGATTTTCCTTTGCAGAGGAAAGTGAGCTGTGGATTTCTCTCTGCAATGTAGCAGATCAGGTGGGTGTGCAGAGGGGACCTGCAGATCCCTAATGACCGTCCCAGCAATTTATCTGGGATCGAAATAAGACCCATGTCTGCAATTCCTTGGCGCTCTCTGCCCTCCCCTATTTCTGCAGACAGCTGCTGGTCTCTAGTACTCTGCTCCTCAGGTGCTGTGCCCAGTCCTGGGGACTGTTGTTTTCTAAGACACCAGACTTTGCTTTTAGAAGTTCTCACTGCCTGAGGGTGCCTGGTCTGTAGCAGCTGAGCTGCACTATTGGGGGGGGCGGGTATATTTTTTTCTTTTTGGTATAGGAATTACTTAGCTTCTCTGCAGTGCCCTAAGCTTCCTTAGCTGCTCTACTTTCTTCCCTGTTCTCAGAAAACCTGTCAGCCCTCTCCCAGGCTTCCTACTTCCAACAGACTGAAAGAAGGTCCTATAATTTTTTCTGGGTCTTTGTGCTTCACATTGTCTCGTTACCTGCCAAATTCCCATGTAACATTTTTCCCTGCTGCAGCCTGTGCTCCTACTGGCTGCTCTAGGCTTGGATGTTCATTTTCTGAAAGATCTCTTTGCCTTGAATAACCTCTCATGCCTTGTGTCCTAGGCAGATGGGGGGGAGTTCCTTGCCTTCCTCTGGATATTGCTGTCTGCTGCAATAGTGTTATTAATAAAAGAATCAGCGTAAAAGCTCTCCTTGATATTTATCCAAAACTGTTTCTCTCCACAATGCCCTCTACCTTCCTTCCCCATTTCATTCCTCCACCATCTCTTCCTTACCCCGCTCCCTTGCACACTTTGCTTTCTCACTTTCCCGACTTTCTTCATCCCTCCCCTTGTACTCCCTCCTTCTTTCACAGCCTCCCTTCTTCCCTCCCTCTCCTTGGCTCAGTATTTAAAATCCCTGCCCATAGCGACGAAAGGAAAAACAACAACACAACACTCCAGCCTGAGGAGGCCAGAGCACGGGATTCCTTCCGAGAAAACTCAGAAACCAGGGAAAAGAGGGAAAGCAAACAGTGAGACCAGGAAGAAGTCTGAAGAGATCAAGGATATTTCAAGGGGGAGGGATGAGCTGGTATCTCAGGGAAACTTGGTGGGGTCTGAGACAAACACAGAGACATGATCACAGGTCCAACCCAAACACAGCAGAGCAAGTTCTGCTTTCTGGGGGAAGGAGCTGGGTCGGGAAGCCCAGCTCCCACAGAAAGAGCCCCGGTGCAGTTATGCAAAGGACAAAGATAACTATGGATGGAGAGGAAAGAGAAAGCAGTGACTTGCTCTAGGGAGTGGATGGGCCAATGCTCTGGGCTACAAACAGGAGAAATCCCTGCAGCAGAGGGAGAAGGGCTGATTTCCCCAGGGATGGTGGGGAATTCTCCATGCCAAAGGGAGACTGTGAGCCCGGGTCTGAAGGGTTAATACCCCCCAGGAGGGCCCTGGGGAATCCACTGTAAATAGGTGTGGTTTTCTCTGCAACTCCAAGAGGCATTTTCTCTCTGTACCAGTCTGGACAGGTGAGAAATCGGAAGAAGTTGGAGCCTGTGCTTCCCACTAACACAAAGCAGGGCTGTTAGTACAGGTCTCACTGTTTGTTTGCACACTCCAGCCTGGCTGCTTAACTCCGTAGTACCCGGTGCCAGGAATCTCTGGCAGTCAGCATGGTGGTCCCCCGGGTACAAGCACCTGCCTGTTAATGGAAAGCCACAGATTAATGGTGCAGCACAAGGAGCCTTAGTCAGTTACTCATTGCAGAAAGGATAAATTAAGTGATAAGCAAAAGAGCCAGATACAGTATGTACAGGAAAAGCAACTCTCTTCCTTTCTGCTCCTCCCATATCTCATGGGCCTGCACCCCCTATCCTAGTACTGCACTTGTCCCTCCTCCCCTGCCCCATCACTCATGACCGCCCTCCCCAGGGCTCTGCTTTTCCCTCCCCATGCCACATCTCCATGCCAAACTACAGGAATTTTGTTTCTTTCCACAAGCCAACCTCCTCACTTGCCCAGGCTCTGCAGCCTGCCTGCTGCTAGGCAAGGGTAACCAAGAACCAAAGTTTTCAATTGCCTCTGCTCCATTTTCCATTTTTAATTCAGAACATTTGAACCTTGAGGCTAATTTTCCCTTCTTCAAATGAATTTTAAACATAGCTGGCTCCCAGAAAGATAGAACAGGAAGAGACATTGGATCACTAAATCCAGCCACAAGCTCTAACCGTATCACTTCTATAATCCCCTTCATAAACTAACCAGTCTCAATCTTGAAACCAGTTGGGGTTTTTCTCTTCCTGTTCCCACTGGAAAGCTGCTGAAGGATCCTACTGCTATGAAAGGAAGAAATATTCTGTTAATCTCCAGCCTAAATTTACTCATTCTCATTTGCTCTGGCAATGAAAGACGGCACCCAAGCAGCAAAGTGCTGGGTAGGACATCAGAACAGAATTCAAACAAATCAGATTGAATCACGAAGAATAATGCCAAGGAATGAAAGCAGAACTGTTTGCACAGCAATTAATCTCACGCTTGGAAGTGCTGATTCCCCCAGCCATTTTGGATCCCGAAGGCTCCTCAGCCCTATAGAGCCCCCACGTGTCTTTGATTCCTCATGTGCATATTAGAGCCATGACCCCACTGTGCCCCTGTACCAACAGCTCTTCTGAAAACCGCTTCCAAGACAAGACATCTGCATGAAGACCTAGCACCCACCCAGTTCACCAAGTCCTACCTGGCACAGCTGCTGCCAAACTGCAGCTGAGCTTCGGCCCAGCAGAACTGCACAAAAGACGACCAGTGTCTGCAGAGAGTACAAGGCATATATTGTCCAAAGTTTAACATATAAAACAGTAAAATGAGCTTGCAGAGGGCTGAAAGCTTACGGAGAGATACTACAAAACCCTGGGAAACAGAAACTGCAGGTGTTGAACCTTCCTTCTGCCCACCACTCATAGACACCACTGAAGTCAGCAAAAAGTTGTTTATTTTAGGCTTTTGGTCAAGTTCCGTTTGCAAGAAGCCAAAATGGTGATTCTAGACGCAAAGGCATGTCATATCACAGGAGAAACATGGCTCCCCAGCTTACACCAGTAGACACAGCCAGGCCACAGATACTTCCACTGAATCATAGATTCCTGTCATCCAACTGTGGATGAGGATAATGGGAAATACAACAGAAGAGATGGGGGAAACCATCTGCTCTTCTTGCTTGATTGCGCTGTGAAACTGTAGGCTCTGTTTGGGATAAAACAGCACTTATTTCCAAGGCAACAAATTGCAGTATCATAAACAACAGAGGACCAGGAGATGCCTGCAGGTTGGAAGCTGAGAGAAAGAATGTCCTTCGCAGAGGCACAGGCGGACCAAGCAAAGATGAGGCAGGACTCTGAGGTCTTGCCCAGGGCACTGGTTTTGCCAATGTCACCATTCGAGTCCTCTTCCCTGCTCCTCCCAAGTACAAGGCATCCTTGTGGGAGGACCCCCACCAGTGACCCCATAGCCCAGCCACAGAGGGGCTAAGTTGCCTTCCAGCCTTGTACGTGTATTTATCTACAACCTGACTGAAGGAACAGCCATAAAAAACATAGATGCAAAGGGGCTTTTTTGTGCCCAGTGCCTAGAGCTACAAGTGGTTGCAGCCAAGTCACAGCAGAGAAGTTGCTGGGACAAAACCACGTATTCTGCTGCACCTCCATGTGACAAGTGCTCAAACCCAAGCATGGGATCATAAAGCTGGCTCGGACGGCCTGACATGAAGAAGTCAGAGCTGGACAAGTATAGGCTAAGGCCCAGAGAGGCATAAGGTAAGCATAAGCAAAACACGTTATATTGGCATGACTTGCTGTAGGATTGTTCCCCCTCTAGTGTTGCGACCATTCTGGAGCATAGCTCCCGGGCTTGCATAGAAGACAAAGTGCAGCTGGACCTGGAGGAGAGCGAGGTGGATAAAAGCTAGAGGAATAAAACTGCAGCAGAAAGTGAAGCCTTCTTTACGGGAGGAATGACGCTGAGCAGGAGGAACAGGAGTGATAGGCATAAGTGACACTGATTTGGGTAAGCCACTGAGTGCTCAAGAGATAACGCCCTGCAGAAGAGCACAACTAGTTCAGGAGAAAAAGATAAAAAGGAGGAGAGCTGGGCTATTTACTGGGGATGGAGTATATTCTCTGTGGGGCAGATGGACCAGCTAAGCACATGTAAGTTCAATTCATAGGGCTAAAATGTGGGGTGCAATGAAGAAAGGGGAAGTTAGTGGGTGAAGAGAGGGAAGCCAAACCAAGAAGAGGAAATAGGAGTGGGACTCCAATAAACAGATGGCAGAAGCTGTAATTACAGGATATATGAGCTGCAGGGATTGTGACAGCTTAGGTGTCTTTAAAATGCAGACCTGGGATCCAAAAGACCTGCGTAAATCGGTCTCTGTACATCCAGCTGCAGAATGGGGACACCTTAAAAATGCCAGGAAGCTTGAGGACTGGTGTGCATCTCTCCCACAGCACCACTGCTGCAGTTCCTGAGACGCTCACCTTGTGTCCTCCCAGCACTCCTGGGACTCTCAACCCTAACGTACAGCACAGGCACTCCCATGGTGGGACCAGGTGAGTTCCTACATGGCAGAGAGCAGACCACAGAACCGAGGAAAGCCACTCTGTGCAGAGGGCAGGAAGAGAACTAACAGCAGGGTGGGGAAGCTGCCCTGGGAGGGTGCTGAAGGTGGGTAGGTAAGAAGAGGGTCATGGATACAAATGGACATGGGAGGAATCCCAGGAAGTGTCAGAGTGAAATGGAGAAGGATAAGGGACAGACGTGCCAGAGCTGACCTGCTGAGGCTGCAAAAGCAAACGGAAGAAACCCGAGAAACTGGAGGACGAGAGAGGAAAGCGCAGGGCTTGCGACTGCCCACGGAGAAGGGAAGACAGCTTGGCCAAGGAGAAGGTGCAGTTGCTCACAGGCAACTTTACTGAAGGCTCCTCTGAAAAAGTCATTAGTAGCAGAGTCTCAGAGTGAGAACAGTTAATGAGTTGCAGGAGAGCTCCCAAGGCAGAATCAGGACAGGGCAAGCAAAATATGTCACTGTGCAAGTTTTCAGTGGGGCAAACTACAACTCCTTGATGAGTCTGACAGTGGAACGAGGGGCAGAGGAGGGAAGCAGAATGCCATCCCTTGAGACGTTTCAGAGATCTGCATGCTCTGGAGCTAATGGGCTGCCAGTAGGGCCTGCATGAGCCAGCACTGTTGTACAAGCTGGACTGGACTTTCCAGGAACCGAGGAAAACCACAAACTGCCTTTGTGACGTGGATGAAGCACGTGTGGAGTGGACAAATGTCTTGGCTCATTCCAATTGATTGCCATCAATCAGTTCCCCCGAAGGGTTGGGCAGATTCATCCCATGTGAGACTGGATTCTCCACTGCCACCAATAAATAGGAATCGTGAAACCAATTTTAGCCCATGGCAGCAAAAAGGACTCACTGGCCCCTTATGGGTTTCTCCCCTGAGAAATGCAGTACCTCCATTTTAGAGTGGGAAAGGTTTCTGCCCTTCCTTTCCCTGCTCAATTCTTCCATACAAACACCTTCCTCTGTGCACTCTATGACTCCATCAGGGCTTCCTATTAACAGACACAGTGAAAAAGGAAGTCTTCCTTTTGTGCACAGTCAGCCCTGTGTCACTGCTGGTTGGATTTGCCTTCCAGCAGTCCTGAGGAAATCCAGCCTGGGATGTGACTAGATGCTGCACAGTCGGATAACATGGCACACAGAGCCAATACACAGCTTGCCCTCAGGAGTGTGAGGGGTTAAGTCCACCAAGAAAACGCTTCTGCTGCTTAAACCAAAATTACTCTTTTTCTTCTCTCTTTTTTTTTTTAGCTTTTTTTTTTTTTGTTGAGGAGTTCATGAAAAGGGGAAAAAAAAGCTGCTATTTGTTTTGCCCCTGCTGGAGCCATGAAGGGAGCTCTGCAGAGTGGACAGTACAGTCACTGTGGCATCGCAGCAGTGAGGGAGCTGAACCGGGAGCTGTGAGGTGAAGGTCCCTGTTTAACAGCTTTCCGTTTGTTTACCGAAAAAATATTGTTCCATCATAAAAATTCCCAAAATAGTTCAAGTCTTGACAGACTGACTGGCAGCTGCCCAGCTCTGCAGGATCCTGCTAAATGAAAGGAAATAAAAAGAGCTAATCTGGTACCAATGGCCCAGTGCTTGCAGCTTGGGAATCTGCAGAGTATCAGGGCTCAGCTGCCCCAGTAGGTGCGGGCTAGCATAGAGAGTCCTCCGGTCAAGGGGCTGGGTTTACTGACAGCAACATCTTTTCCATGGGTGCTGGGCAGGCTGATGAGGAAGGCAGCGCTCGTCTTGCAATGAGTGACCAGCTTCTGCTTTATTTTTACACCAATTTTTTTCTCCCCTTCACCCAGCTCTGTAAAGCTTTACCTTGACAAGACAAGCTGCCCCACACTAATGGCTGTACCTCTCCAAGGTCTTCAGTTCCTAAGAGCTGTCAATGGCTCCTTTGGGGAATTTTTTCATACAGGCATCATTCTGGACCAGTGCAGCTCCCAGCCAGCTAATGTATTGCTTGTTGCTGAGAAGATCTTAGGATGACAACCTACTGTTGCTGTAGATCGCGGTGATCTTATTACACATAAATGGAAAGTGTCAAACAGCACATGGCAGCCAAGTCAAAGAGAGTCATCCTCTCTAGGAAGAGCAAAAGGCCACTGTGAAGTCCTGCAGCCTGCCGCAGTGACCAAAGGACCGTGCGCACTGTGACTCACAGCGCAGAGAAGCAGCAAACCCAGATTAGGTCATGCAGAATTAGCAGCCTCTGTGGAAAGAACCTATCCTCGCCAAATCGCAGATGTCTCCCCAGCTGCAGAGTTAACTTCTCCATGGCCGTCATGATGCCCAGGGCAGGTCTGCTTTAGGGAGGGACAGGGGGAAATTTGCACTCCAGATCATTCCCAGCACTGGCCTCATGGGACTCTCCATTAATTCCTGCCACAGTACCCGACCTCCAAACCAAGCCAGGCTCTAGCAATGGAGTTGGGGGAGGGTGGAGGGATGACCATTCCCCCAGTGCTGGCCCCCATTAGTGGTCTGCAAAGCCAGGCTGGCTGGTGCTGTAGGAAGGGTCAGGGTGTGCAGGGCCATGCTGGCTGTGGTGGTTCCTCTTCCTGTGACAAGATCAGTTTGGCCTCCTGCTGCAGGACATTTCTGAGCAGTGTCACACCAGCTCAGCAGCCAGACGTGGGAGCCGTTTCAGTACAGGTGAGCTCAGGGCTACCCATGCTTGCTTGGTTTATGTACCCCTGTCACAAAAGAGAGGTGGGGCTGGTGGGAATGGGACAGCTGGTCAGCTCTCAGCCAGGCCATCCACAAGCCAGACAAAAGTGACAGGTGACATTGCTAACGGGTTTCATGTGACTCTGAGGCTTCCCTCATATTGCACATGGTGCACATGCTGCCGGCTGGGGCTCCCTTCACCCATCTGTAGCAGCTGGGAGAAAAGTTGGCCACCAATTTTCCACTGGAGGTACGTTGCCATTGCAGGCTGGCTCTGTGCCACGATGGGCCACTCTTCTTGATCCATTTCCACATAGTGAGTTGGCTCTGGGTGAGCCACGTGGGTTCTTATGGTGGAAAACAGACCCAAGGACCTTTCAGCCTCAAGGACACAGGGAGCTGAACCCTTCACAGCACAAAGAAGAAGAAGAGAACCCTCAGCTGAAGAAGCGGAGGTATGATTTGCACATCAGGGCAAGTTTGAAGCATTCTTGGAAGCCCCTATAAGCAACACACAGTTTGCAGCCATCCCATACGAGCCTGGGGTAGCAGGCAGCCTCCATGAGCTTCCAGCTGGACCTCCAAGCAAGCATGCTGTGCTCCTCCTGTCCAGGCTGGCCTCCCCATCCAAGCCAGCATCCACTCTTCACCCTTCCCCCTCTGCACTCAGCTGCCCCAAGCTCTGCACAGGAGTTTAACAAGTGCCTGGCTGGAGCACACTGGGCGTCTGGTCACTGTGTGAAGGCAGCAGGACTAGGGAGAAAGGAAGAGTATGAAACAACGCAGCCTATTTTGGGATAACTGTGGACAACGGTCTTGCTGATCTGGCTGTTGAAGAGCCTGATTCTTATAGTTTATTTTCCCTTTGTGCTTGCTTTCCTATAGACTGTGAGAGGACTCCTTGTGCAGCTGTGGATGTACTCCAACAAACCTCCTCCAGGATAAAAAACTGACTTCAATCACCAGCCCCTTTTCTTGTCTTTCTTCCCCACATTTGCCTGTGTCTCACACTCACGTGGCCAAGTGCTTCTGGTCTGACATTTTCGTGAGCTGGGGCTGCTGTAATGCAGGGCTGGGAACTCCTCTCCTTCAGCCCTCACAAAGCTTGTTGGGGGACAGAGCTGACCCCTGTGGATAGCATTCAGTCACTCTCAGCCAGGACCCTGTAAGGCAGCTGCCATCTCCCTCCTGCCCCTGCCGTGCTCCCAGGCCCTGAGTCACCCATTTCTTCTTCCACTGGTGAGGCAGGTGATGCACAGGACTGGTGTAGTTCTCCCAGCACCCTCTCAGTCATATTTTCTCTCTTATCTCATGACTACTGTTTAGGACATAATCATCGGCAGAGCAAGTGGGCAAGGGCACAAGTGCAGGGTGTTCCCCTTTCACATTTTAACCCTCCAGGGCTGGCACTGCAGCCCATGCTAAACAAAACCAAGGCTTCAAGTTTGCAAAGAAGGCAAAATGCTGCCATCTTGCTCCAGGGTTACCAAAGCAAATCAAGGACCCATCATTCACCAAAACCAAAAGCCCCAAAATACTGAAGAGCCCTGGCCTTAACCCTATCTTTTTGAGTGGTGTATAAATAGGAGATCGTTACTAGTCTCTTTCCAAGAGACTAGCTGCAGAGGAACCCGAGAGCTTGGCCCTGTAATTTGGGTGTCTGGGGCTCACTTGGGCCCATAGACTCAGTTGCGCTTCTCATCTACACCTCTGCCTGCTCTGCAGGGCAGGGCTTGCTTTGGCCAGGGTGTCTAGGGTCTTGGCCACATCTCACATATGATTCTCACATGATGCTTCTCACATACTCCTGGATGTGATTGTCCATTTAAGACCCCACTCCAGCCCTTGGCTCATATCACAGAACAGCCCCCAATCAAAACATACATTTGCCTTTCTGCATTCTTTGCTGGGAGATCTTTCCACTCCAAACAGCATGGGAGTGAAATAAAGCTGTGTGTGGGTCTCTTGGATCCCACTGCCAGCAAATAAGCACAAACTGATCATTGCTGTACCAGACTCCTTCTCTTTCAAATGAAAAACCTCAGAGAAGGGGCCCAGGAATTGAACTTTCCTCTGCTCCAAAGTATTGAGTGAACAAAAGCCTAAATACAGGTTTTACCGCTCAAGGAAGTCAGCAGAACTCCCAGGTGTGCCCTGCCAGCATCAGAACCCCCCCAAGTTCCACCCTGCTCATCCCCCGGCTTGTGCATTTGGTTGCTATCAGAGAACTCTAGCTCTTTATCAAGACTCATTTTATGTTATTTGTTATCATTACATGGCAAGCAATCAGATTTGTTATTATTATTGCTGTTCCCATCTTGCCAGATATGGGACTCCCACCCCCTCCCTTGGGGGACACATTTCACTTCTAGGAAGTACTTTCCTGATGCTCAGTCTAAATTTTCTCTTTGTTACCGTAATCACCATCTCCTCACAGATGTTTGGAGACAACAATGTTTCCCCCACCTTAGTCATCTTTTGGCTAAACTGGTTAGCACTGTGCTAAATCTATCTCCCCTGTCTGTCAACAGCTCCAACTACCCCCAATTCAGATCACAATATTTGGTGAACTATTTGAGAAAGATTCTCACTCCCCTCCTTGAAGAGGAAAATCACACCGACCTTTTCTGCAGCCGTAACGCAGCACAGACTCCCTGCCTGACTTGCTCCCCACTGCTGTCCTTTGGGCTGCGCTCCAAAGATCAGTGAAAGTTATTGGAAAGTCAATTCCATTTCTTATCTTTCTATTTCCATAAGGGTAGGACCATGCTTGCTACCAGGCTGATGCTCACAAGCATAAACGAATTATCACAGTCCTTTTTCAGCCAGTCTGCAGGCAAGTGTCCATGCTGGAATAGGTGAGTCCAGGACATGAGATTTTGTGAAAGCCATAGGGAAGGGTTGTTATTTGCCTTGCCCCTTCCTCAAATTGCCCACGACATTGGTTCTTTTGCAAGCAGGAGGACGGGAGCTCCACACTGATCTCATCCATCACAGATGGCGGAAGGAAGACCAGCCCATGCTCCTCAGCGCTAGGGAAGGGGGAAAGCAAGACTGTATGCATTGGCAATGAGCAACTGGCTAAAACAGAAAGCTCCCCCTGTCAAAGCAGCTTAACAGGCCCTACTTTCACTTGTTCTCATTACAACACACCAGTCCTGTCAGTCTGCAGGTCTTGTTGCATGAAGCTCTAGGGGGAAATATTTCACACACATTCTCCACATTTTGGTTTGAGAAAAATCACAAAGATAATTGCCTAGTTCAAGCAGTCACTGGTTGACATCATTCTTCACGCTCCTTGTGCTGTGCGGGGTATTGCTCACTTAATTCGCATTAACTGGCTCCAGCTTCGGGCTCCTCCTTCCCACCCTCCCAAGGATCCTGTGACAGTGGGTGGATCACATTAAAAAAGCAGAGCTGAGAGCAACTAAGCAACCTTTGCATGGTATCACTCCTGACCTCTAGAAAAGAGATGCTTTCTTAAGCAGGGAGGGGGACGCACTGTGCTGGCCACAGCCACAATGAACAGGGAAGGTCTTGCAGTCAAGCAGACCTCCAGTGCAGGACTTGGAAGGGGCTCCAACGGGGGCTGGTAGTCATGCAGGGCAGCTGGGGGGTACAGAGAGCTGCAGAGAGAGAGAAGCCACAAAGGAGAAGTAGCATGAGAGAGCTCCTGCAGAACTTAATCTCTTTTTTGCATACTCTGTGGCAGCACTGAAAGCACCATTGCATGTTTATCTTTTCTGGAAGTGGATTAAACAAAACTGCAGGACGGTATGCAGAGCTCAGTGTCCTCACAAGGATCTTGTGTGGAAGAGCCACTGCTCTCAAATTCTCTGCCCTCAGTGCTCTCTGCTACATGTGGTTGAGAGATGGCAGCAGCAAGGACAAGAAAAAAGAGAAGGAACCGTCCCTTTTGATGCCTGGTGGTGAATGAAAGCCATTTCCAAGCAGAGTGATGGGGATGGGAAAACAGAGCATTAATTCCTCTCCTTTACAGATTTGGAAAGGACTTGTGAACGTTTCCTTTCCTGCATTCTGCCGCTAACAGTTCTGCAGGGTGATATCATCGGGGCCTTTTCCAAACTCAGACCGTCTCAGACATTACAACACCAGGTTTTGGCTGCCTATACATATCACCAGCTACACCCACTCCAGCCTCCTCCCTGCAACACCCCCGGAGGGACCAGTGAACCTCCCACTGCCGGACTCACCGCAGCTCTGTTCAGCATCTCAGCAGTAACAAGCCCCCGAGACCTCATCCCCGGACACTGTACCTACACCTACTCAACTGCTCTCCAAAGCAGCTCAGCTAAAAATAGACTCTAATTGCTCCGAAGAGTAAAATACTCTGAGCCCCATTGTTTTTAAGGCCAAGAGAGCAAGTGGCTTATGATGCCAGGCACCAGCATGCTGACAGGTGGGTTTGGAAGTAGAGGGAGGAAGGAAGAGAGTGGGTGTCTCTGAGGAATATCTCCAAACAGGCCATGGTCAATGCAAAGGTCCATTTCTCTAGTGCCGTAGGTAGAGCAAGTACTGGGGAAATCAACAGCCCTCAGTTGAAAACCTGCTCTTGGCAAAGCCACTTGCAAGCCAGAGGAAGGAGAGCTGCTCTCCCTAAGTCCCCAGCAGTTATGGGCTCACATTCTGTGCTCCAGCAAGTTCACCTCTGTTGCACAGATCTTGCTAGCTGCAGCAGAGGAGAGTTGCAGCTCTCCTCTATGTATGGTGGGGGCTCATGTCCAAACTAGCTCTGCACCAGCGTAAAGAGGAAATGTCTCCACTGACATTAATGAAATTACTCCAGAGTGTCAAGGTAGGCCAAGTGAGAGCAGAATCAGGCTACGTTGATATGGGAGATTTGCAACCGCAGAGCAACCTACCAGCACAACAGACAAAAACAGCATGTCAGGGAAGAGGTTTTAGTTTCAATTTGTCCAAGAATCACAAAAAAGCAGCAGTTATTTAAAAAATGCCTGAGCTGGGTTCCCCAAAATAGTGGAGAGTTTCGTTTAGTGCTTACCCCAAGCGGTGTGTTAGCAACGCACTCAGGCCGCCTTCTGTAAAGAGCAAAAGTGCCAAAGGCAGAAGAAAAATAAACAAAGCAAATGCCTGGGCTGTTCCACTGGCCAGCCCAGATGTCAGATTTGCTGTTAATAATGCTGATGATTTGACCTGCTTCCTCGCCTGCAGTCATGTCCAGGAAGGTGTGAGGAACCCCAGAGGTGCAGACAGCATGTGCCTGAAGTGTAAGATGGTCCCCCAGTGGGCTTGCATGACAGCCTGGCAGCTCTCCTCTACAGATGTGCTCTGTCAGTATAAAACCTCCCAGGGCTGTCAGCCTGCTCCTGGTAGCCTCATCCACTCCCCCCTTACGCTTAAGGATCACAGAACTGCAAGGCTTTCTTCTGTTTACTGTTACTGCCTGGATCCTTTTTGGATGGAAACTCTCTGCTACTTTGCTCTCTAGCAACCTTGGTCAAGGTTCCCCAGAGCTTTTTCCAGCCCACTGGACAGTTTAGTTGCTCCAAAACAGGACTGGTTTGGTTCAAATCCAGTCTGTGATCCAACGGCTCAGCTACATTCCTGCTAGGATATTGCCCTCAATATCACCACTCTGCCTGTTTAGCAAGCAGTCCACGGATGAGAAAGACAAGTACATGCCAGCGGTTACTGGGTTCACCAAAGCAAACTAACCACAAAGGTCCAGAGCTGGCAGCCTTTAGTCAGGAAGAGATCTGCTCCTAAGGCTCTGCTCTGCCATTGCTCTGGCAGCTTTCTGCTTCTATTGTTTCCCCTCCCTCTCTTCAGAGATTTATTCTGGTACTGACAGGGACCCTGCAAGGACCTTTCTTTCCTTTCTCTGTTCTAAAGCACTTTCTTTTCTCTCTCTCCCACCCTCTGTGTAGACGAGAGACCCATTTCCCTGCAGTGATTAATTCCTTTTGGCCCTTACAACTCAGAAAAGATTTTCTGTTACTGCTGGTTTTGTCCCTCTCTGGTTCAACACCTTGCTTCATACAAAATGGCTCCAAGCATTTCCCTTTGGGAACATGGGTTAAAATCCAGCCTGAGACCTCACAGAAGACACTCAGAAAAGGACATGGTGGGTAGATGTGAAGGAAGGTACATGACACCAGTGTACAGCACTGGCAAAAGCATTACTTCCCTGCTTTAAAAGGGATGTTGACCACTAGGGGATGGAGGGGGAAGAGAGATTCCAATGGCTGAGAGCTGCACTATTTGCCCCATAGTAAGCTCAGCCTGTTTAGCCTCTCGAACAGAAGAAAGTGCCTTTATCCCCCTGTAATCCCAGGGAGTAAACATGCAGCACTCAAAAAGTCTTTTATCTCCTGAAGAAAGAAGAATGGGAACCACAGCCAGATGCCATAACCAGACAATTTCTGATTAGAAATAAAACACTGTTTTGTAGAGTGTGGCTGATCAACCCATGGACATGGTAGATTCCCTGTCTCCATTTGATTCTGCACTAAGGCTGGTTAACTTCCCAAAAGCATTGCTGGCAAGCACATATTATTGGGTGTGGGACAGGGGTAACTACATGAAATGAAGGGGCCAGTCTTATACAAGAGGTGAGGCTGGATGATTGCCTGTCAAACCTGGGGAGCCTGTGAATTACCAGAGCTCTCGTTTTGCCTGTGGCATTTCTGTAAACCTGCCACAGTTTCTAGGTGCTGGTTCAGTGCTGGCACGTGTCCTGGAAGCACACCTTCTCCGAGCTGTTCGTTGTTCCAGGCCTGCTGGAAACTGAACTGGCTCCCCCACCTCTGGCAAGAAAGTTTCAGCTTTCCTTGTATAACCTTGCAGAGGCAGGGGGCATGGAGACCAGAGGGGCTGGCTGCACCCTTGAGCCACAGACAAGAGGCCGTGCGCTCCTGATTCAAATGGAGAGGAGGGTTGGCTGGTCAAGCTGACCCCAGAGTCACAGAGTGCACGAACAACCCAGCAAATTAGCCCAGATGAGAAGCGCTGCTGTGTGGCAGAGATGAAGGAGGAACTCTCAGGGTGTGCAGTTAATCGTGAGGATCCACTGGCATCAGTTGTACAGCAGGAGATCACTTGCAAAACAGAGCTACAGCCCTTCCAGAGTAATGTGGTAAGACACTCCATAAGGCAAAAACTATGGTTCCTGCTTGGGTATGAAGTTGTTTATGCAAAAAAACCACCATAAGGCTGTAGGCCCATGAACTTTCTGCATAGGCAGTACCCAAGGAAAACTTCACCTGCCATGTAGCACCCCCCTAGTCTTTGCTGTCCTGTACACCTGAGGCAAGGGGACAGCATATATAGACCAGGCAGTGAGGACTTCCCAAGAAAAGAAGCCATGCCATGTTGGAAACTTGCCAAGAGCTGGTGGGCTGCACGTAAATCCCCCCAAAGTCCCTCAGGATGGAGGCAGCATTTTCAAGTTTCAGACCTGGTTGAAGAGGAGCTTAGGATGCAGCCAAACCAGTGAGTCTCCCACTCAGTGTGTGAAGCTACAGACGTGTATCTAAATCTTCACTCATGAGCACAGACTGTCTAGATTGCTTTCCAGAATTAAGAGGCACAAGCTGGTCTGGATAAGGATCTTGGAACAGAAGAAAACAGCTGGTGAGCCAATTTCCACATTGGTGTCCTTTGCCTTTGTACGCCTCTCCCACACTGCATTAATCCTGGCTTTCTCTTCATACCTCTTCCCATCCCCTGCTCTGGCTAGTCCTGATGTATGTGTGTGCTGGCTGTCGTATCAACACACCTCCCCTGCATATACAGGTCATGGCTGCCAGACCAGGGTTCATACCAGCTGCAGTCTCCATGCCTCTCCTGTGGCACAGCGCTGAATTGGGCCTGATTCTTCTGTCCACCTGTAGAGCATCACAAAACCTGTAGAAATGTAACAATCTTGGAAATTTCTACTCATCTCCCAAATGTGGTTGAAACTGTCCAGCATGTTCAAAAGTTGCCAGAAGGGCCCCATTGGTAAACAGCATGATTACATGTGCTTTGTCACCTTAGGAAACCAGCCAGAAACAGCTGAGAGGCCCATACACTACACCCACAGCCCTACAGGTGTCTTGCTGCAACAGGACATGGCAAGGAGGTGCCCTATGTGCACGGAGCACTGCTTGCCCACAGGGCTTTGCTGCCTTTCCAGCTCGCCTGCACATTGTAACTTCGACAAGAAACAAACTGCTTATTAAGCAGCGACCCCAGGTTTGTCTGGGTTTGTTGACCGTGGCTGTCGATCCTCACTGAGATGATTCATGACTTGACACTATTTTCTGTGCTCCCCTTCTGTCTCCAGCCAGAGTGCCCGCTATCCTTGGCTCCCAGCCAGGGCGCAGGGTGAGTGTCTCTCACTTGTTTATAGCAGGGCTGGGGGATGTTTAAACGAGGGTGGTGATGGGAATCTTGGGAATTTCACAGCAGACATAACTGCAGCTACAATCCTCCCTGCAGCTGACCAGCTCCACTCAGGGCAGAGTATAGAAAATTCTTTATCTAAAGACAAATCCATTGACCAGCTACCTCTGGAAATGAAGGCACTCTCAGGGATCATACTAGTTGTAAAGCAAATTTAAAAACCATGATCATTCGTGGCCTGATCTAAAAGGCAGGAGTCCAAAGCAACAGGAAAAACTGTGCATGCAGCTGCATGCTTAGCTGACACATACAGCTACCATGATTGCCTGCACAAAGAAACACTTTGATAGGACAAAGACTCTGGCCCAGCCTCTGTGGCAAAAGCCCTTTGGAAAAGCAGGTCCATGCCAAACTGTGCAGACTTGGTGGTGATGGTGTCAGGGGTACAACCCCAGCTTTAAAATAAAAAATTCTCCAGTCATTCATTCAGTAAGTAAGCGCTACAGACTATTACTAAAGCTGAAAGAATTTGTTTAGATCCATGCTGTGTTTCACTGCAAATGTTTATTTTCTTTCAGCACTTCATTAAGCTTGGACAATGACACCAAGCTAATTAGTTTCACATTTGTCCATACTTATAAGCCCTTCTACTTTGCAGGATTTCATGGCTGCAGAACCAAGGTTGTAAGCATGATGAGCAAAGGCACATTTGTTTTTTTGGAGAAAGGCTTCACTTGATCTTTATTTTTGATCATCAAGTGATTCCAATAATTTTGCTACTAGCTAAAGCCTGCACTGGAGGGCCAAAGCTGACCTGATCAGGTTTCCTTCCAAAAAAAATGACAACTGATGCCTAGCTTAGGAGACTGAAAAGCTTGCAAGCAGAAAAGCTCTTGCAATCAGAGGAAGAGGAATCAACTCTGACATGTTACAAAATTATTTTTTAATGCCTTCCTCCTCAAAGGCCAGTGGTATACTTGATGCTTGGAAAGGCACCAAATGCCAAGACCCAGAAACACCACTCCTATCTACACTTCCAGTTCAAGATAACAAACACATTCAGGGTCTCTGAAGGACTGTCTGTTAATGATCCTTTTCAAAAAAGCATTTGGACTCCTTACAGGACACTCTCAAACACAGGAGTTTGGGGAAAACCTGGACAAACAATGCACTGGAGTGCCTGAGGCTCCTTTTCGCATGAGCAGTTCTGTCTGAAAGTGCAGCTAAGCACTGGTTAAGTGCCGGACTGCTTATTTTCTGTGGATGCAGCACCAAGCACAGGAGGCCCAGATCTATCACTGGCCACAAGTGCCTCACACAGTACTGCTTAAGAAAAGAGAGAACCTGAAAGGCAGAAGGAGCTGGGCAGCATCACGCTCTAACTCTGCTGCATGTGTTCCCTGCACTGGCATCACCACCACTGGCGGGAGCAGTGTCACAGCAGCCTGGGTGCTGAACCCTGGGTCACTGTCCAGGGTCTCAGGTTCACCTTGCCAGGGACCCATCATTGCTGGGGAACTCCTGGAGCAGAGCTGGGCTCCACCTACCACATGGCACCCTCAAAGTGCCAACATGGATCAGGCTTAGCCCAAGTAATTCCACAGGACAATTATGTTCTCAGCTGCCTGCTCCTCCCTGGACCCACACCAGGGGGGTGTACTACCCATAAAAGCCAATGTCACGCCTCCCCTGCCCTCCTGCAACTACCCTGTACCAATTTTATTTTCTCTTCTCTCTGCTTCCTTACCACATTCAGCCCCAGCTTCCATGTCTCGTCTTCAGTAATTTCTACTGGTGGACAGTCCTGTTACCCACCAATGCCAACCTTTTGAAGAGTAAAAGCCTCATACAGCTGTATCACAAACAACCAGAGATCCTACATTGCATACATGCAAAATCTAGGGACCCAGCAATTGCACATTACACGCATCACAAGAGCTGATCCCTGCACTGGCAACAGCCACCTGCCTGCATATAAGCATGCTGGGGGCTACCACTGCTATTGCTTCACCGCATTGCCTGGTGCCACAGCTCTCGCCACGATCACTCGGCTCAAAAGATTGCTCACAACAGCAGTAGGGTTGGCAGGTCTTACCAACTGATGGCACAGCATCAGGGCGATGGGCTGCATGGGGAGAGGAGTCTGGGTAAATTTGTAACAGCTGAGCCTGGGTGTAAGTTGCAAACAAAGTCTAACCTGAACATCACAGTGGTGAGAATCTGCTGAAGCTCTGGAAAAAAGGGTCCTGCTGACTTGCCTGAAACCCCCTAAATCTTCCTTCTCTGCTGAAGGCTAAAATAAAGAAGAACAAGAAAGTGGGTTCCCTATAGCAGAGAGCAAGAGACAAATTCCCCCCAGAAAAACTGCAGTATTTTCCACACTGCTGGCTGTCTCATCATGGAAAGACATCTGAGACACTTCATTAGTCACTGCCTGCAGCTTGCCTCCTCAAACATGTCCCCAAAGCAGTAGAGACCAAAAATACAACGAGAAAAGAGGAATCTCTGTATCTCCTTGAAAATGTGGAAATAACTGGAGTGGCAGTATAGATGCCAGGCAAAGAATTTTCTTTGTATATTTTATGGGCCAAACTCTGACCTCTTCTCCAGTGCTATTTTAATCTGTAAATAACTCCTCCAGAACAGGGGCGAGATCCAGAACTGCACTACTAAAAAGCCAAGAAGTCATTTTTTCAAACAGGTGTCTTTACTAGTAAGTCCAAATCCTGCAAACAATTTAAAGCTGCCAGTTCTCACTGGAGCTTCTCTCACAAGTTTGGAGATGCAGTGGTAAAGAAGCCCACATGCTGAAAGCAAAGCTAGACTGAATACTCAAAGCCCTGCCAACTAAAGGGGGCTGCATGTCTTAACTGGCAGGGTCAACAGAGGCCACTGGAAGAAGCCAGAAGAATGGAGAAAGCAGGAGAGATGGAAGAAGGTACTGCAGTGCCTAAAATATTTCTTTGCAACTCTTGACTTGTATTTTATTAAAATGTTAAGAACCAGTAAGGTACAGGACAGATACCCCCCTTTTCAAATCTGCCCTAGATCCTAGTATGCACATACAGCATCAATCCATATATAAGATAAACAAAAACTCCAAGTGAAGTATGGAAAATGCCTCAGTATCTTTTCTGCACTCCAACAAAGGGCAAAATCATGATGCCAGTCTCCTAAACTCCCTGGCATTCTGTGGTTCTTATCTGTCATGCACTCATCACTTCAAAATCAAGCAATAAAATTGGACTTGTCCTTCCAGCTCTGGCAAAGACTGCATGTGAGAGTGCTGCCCTGGGAATCATAGAATCATTTAGGTTGGAAAAGGCCTTTAAGATCATCGAGTCCAACTGTTAACCTAGCACTGCCAAGTCCACCACTAAACCATGTCCCTAAGCACCACATCTACACATCCTTTAAATACCTCCAGGGATGGTGACTCAACCACTTCCCTGGCCAGCCTGTTCCAATGCTTGACAACCCTTTCAGTGAAGAAATTTTTCCTAATACCCAATCTAAACCTCCCCTGGCACAACTTGAGGCCATTTTCTCCCATCCTGTTGCTTTTTACTTGGGAGAAGAGACCAACACCCACCTCGCTACAACCTCCTTTCAGGTAGTTGTAGAGAGCTATAAGGTCTCCCCTCAGCCTCCTTTTCTCCAGACTAAACAGCCCCAGTTCCCTCAGTTATTCCTCATAAGACTTGTGCTCCAGGCCCCTCACCAGCTTGGTTGCCCTTCTCTGGACACGCTCCAGCACCTCAGTGTCTCTCCTGTATTGCGGGGCGCAAAACTGAACACACTATTTGAGGTGCAGCCTCACCAGTGCTGAGTACAGGGGGACGATCACTTCCCTGTTCCTGCCGGCCACACTATTTCTGATACAGGCCAGGATGCCGTTGGCCTTCTTGGCCACCTGGGCACACTGCTGGCTCACATTCAGCCGGCTGTCCACCAGCACCCCCAGGTCTTTTTCCGCCAGGCAGCTTTCCAGCCACTCTTCCCCAAGCCTGTAGCGCTGCATGGGGGTGCTGTGACCCGAGCGCAGGACCTGGCACTTGGCCTTGTTGAACCTCATACAACCGGCCTCGGCCCTCGATCCAGCCTGTCCAGATCCCTCTGTAGAGCCTTCCTACCCTCGAGCAGAACAACCCTCCCACCCAGCTTGGTGTCATCTGCAAACCTACTGAGGGAACGGGTCTCCAGAGCCAGCCAGGCCTATTAGAGCAGCCAGGTGACTTGGCAAGGGGGAAGCAAGATCCTGGCTTCCACAGCAGGTTAATTCATCTATCCTGGCAGTCACCCCATGCTCGGCTCTTGCTTGGACGTCCCTCCCTGTGACTGATACAAGGAGAATTTCTGTAGAGCCAAGCCAGGCTGCAGAGCACACTGACGGAGCTGGCAGCAGGCAGCTGCCAGCCCCTGTGCTTCTCCCCAGGTAAGGTGAGTGCAGTGGACGTGGCGGGGGGGGCGGCAGGCTTTGTCCATCCCGGGACCCGCAGGCCCGTGCCCGGGTAACGCAGAGGAGCTCCAGCTCCGGCAGCGCTAACACAAGCCCAGGCCACGCCGTCACCCCGAGCCTCCCGGAGCGGTCCGCCAAGGCCGAGCTGGACGAGACCTGTGCCAGGCGCAAGCCCCGGCGGGGGAGCGCGGCCGGGAGAGGGGGCGGGACGCGGCA